>NC_134700.1:221464476-221554476 GCF_043290135.1 Rhipicephalus microplus
TTAACGTCTCAAAACCACCATATGATTATAAGAGACGCCATAGTGAAGGGCTCCGGAAATTTTGATCACCTGTGATTGTTTACGCGCACCCAAATCTGAGCCCACAGGCCTACAGCTTTTTCGCCTCCGTCGTAAATGCAGGCGCCACAGCCGGGATTCGATCTCGCAACCTGCGGGTCAGCAGCCGAGTACCTTAGCCGCTGGACCACCGCAGCGAGGCATCTCATACTCTAAATCTGATAAATATCTTTGAAAGAAATCTGTCCAACATAGTGGAAGAATTCTAGAGGCTAAACAAGCACCAAACACAATTAAAGGTGGTTATGACGTGCTCTTTTTTTTCTTTTTGAGCTGTATTAAAATGATTCTGACCTAAATTAGAAGCATTGAAGAGGATCATAAATCATCCTTTTTATTGGTGGGAAAGAGCAACATTTCGTCTATTTTGATACATCCGCTCTTCCAGGGCCAATGCAGCTGACCCCTGAGAAAAAATGAACCAGCCTTGAAACACCAGGACAATCTTGAACTATGCCTGGTACCAGTTCAAGACCAAGAATTCTATATTATGTGGCATCCCTATTTACTATACTGATGTTTGACTGTGTACAGTATGACTTTTCTTAATGCAGACCAGTAATTTTGTTAATTTAGCCCAGCAAACTGCACTTCGAAAGCTTGCGAAAAACCAAAACAAGGCAAGGTACCTTGTGCGCTTGGTGAAGATTGCTAGGCACGCTGACATTGCGCGGAGGAGGTGGAGGACCCGTTGGCTTGAGCTGCGGCACCGGAACCTCACCGTCCCGCGAGTCCGGAGCACCGAAGCTCTGCCTACGGGCCAAAGGAGGGGCGGCACCAGGTACTGCCAATCGGTTGCTGTGATGCGACGGTCCCATGGTGCCAAACTTTGAAGCCGCAACGCTCACTGCCGTGGTGACCACCGCGGGGCTCTTAGGTGGAGGTGGGGGCTTGACGGCAGGTGCACGCAGTGGACGCTGCTTGGCTCCTCCCCCGAGGCTCGACTGGGAGGCGGACCTTGTCACTCCCGGGGGTTTGCTTGGGAGAGGAGGACCCGTCCTGCTGCGGCCAGCCGCCGGGGCGGAGTCTGCTGCGGGGGCAATGGTGTTCAGGTTGGGCTTGTGGCTTGATGGGGGAGGGGCAGGAGGTGGGCCACGAGGGCTCACATCGGCTGGAAAGGGAGAGGGAGCCGCACGGCGCACAGGTGGCGTTTCACTGGGCAGCGGTGGCTGAGCGGCAGGCTTGTGCGAGCCACCCGCGGCAAGACTAGAAGAAAAAGCTTGTCGAGGACCAGAAGAATGCGCATTGCTGCCTGAAGCGAATTGCTGTCCTGTTCCTGCATCACAGACACAAACATGATGAATGACCTAATGCAGTATATGGATTAGAGCATGCACCAATGATGCAAAGTGCTGCAAACACGCGTCCATGTACCACCAGAAAAAACCTACGCCCTGCTTTTATTATTGTGCTGCAAACACATGCCATAATGATCTCCAAAACTGTTCGGAGGCTTTCAACTCTGTTCTGACAATTTGGGTGAGTGTCTGGCAGACGAAAGGTTTCTCATGTTTGCCCAGCCAAGAAAAGTTTGGGGAGAAAAATACGAGAAGTTGCACAATTTTTATACATATTTCACAGGGAAAAAAAAGCTATTTACTCTGTTTATCTTTAATAGAGCTCGTGCCTTGTGGCTGCATGTCAGCAATATAAAGTCTTTAAAAGGACCTACAACTGGTCAGAATGTGCAATTAAATCGTAGTAGAAATGAATAGAGCATGAAATATAGTGACATATTCCAGCATTCTTTTCACGTTGTGACTAGGATTTGCGTTTTCAAATCATGCTTAAAATTATCGAAAACCGTCTCATTGTGCAGCCTAGTGGAAGAGCCTTGAAGCTGGACTACAGAATATGAAGTCTATCACATTGCTGAACGTGGTTCACATAGTCCGATGCTGTCGTGCGTGCGATCCCTCAAAATTAGAGTATGTATATTATTATCCAGCCCCGCTGAATTCTGTGCTGCTTACGATGAAAAAGAGTAGCACAGCGAAAAAGCGGTACTGCCGTCGCGGCCACCAGTGGACCAAGTCGACGCATGCGCAGTGAACCACACCCTCGAACACGTAACTGCCCGCACGCTCAGCAGCATGTGAGCATACGACTTCATATTCGCTTCAGAAAGAAAAATTCCGATTACCAATGTTTTGTGGTGTTTTCCGCTTCACCATTCAGGGATCAGACTCACTGAGACTTCATACTCGCTTCAGAAAGCAAAATTCCGATAACGTTTCGTGGTGTTTTCCGCTTCACCATTCAGGGATCAGACTCACTGACGGGCAAGATTTCCTTCGTGCTAAGAAAAATAGGCACCACAAAAAATGGTTGTTGGCGGTTCCTTTAAGCCACTGTTTCAATCCACAGTTCGAACTAATCGCTCTTTTATTCTGTCACTGGGTGCAATGAACGCGTGAGAATAATTGAGACTTGCGTCATCCATAGACAGGGCTCTATGTGTATAAGCCAGCCATTTGTACACCTCCATAATAAATAATTATCATTATTTAACCCATCTTTCTAATATCACCCTTATCATATAATAACAATGCGTGCATGAAATTATTATTTTGTTGTTTTTTCTTAGAAGTTGGTTTGCTTTACTGTTTTGGCTCATGTTGTACTTTTGGGTGTCAGTGCTGTCGACGCATGCGGGATTCACTGCGCAGTAGCGTCAGAAGTCAATGCTTGGTAGTTTAAGGGTTTTTTTTTTTTGTACTGTCACTGTACGAGAGTGATGCACATGACTGCTATGATTAAAGTTATTGTGAATTCATGTGTGGCTGAAAGTTAAAGCCTGCACTGTCTATGTACTTTTTGTCTCAGTGTCTAATGCACTGTTCATTCAAATTCATGCGTCTTTACCAACTTGCCACTGTTGCCAGCCTTTAAGCCTGCTCAGCTTCAGCAGCATCCTAAAGTATAAGTGTACGTATAACAGTTGGAGGGAACTTCAAAGACTGCCTGTTTTCTCTTTTTCCATGCTTGCAGACACAAATGTACCTCCACTAATTGATGCCGAGATCATAGATGCCGTGTTCGGCAATACAGTTTAGGGGGTCAGAAGGAGGAGGAGGAGAAGGAAGGGAAGAAATGAAAGGCAGGGAGGTCAACCAGACGCACGTCCGGTTTGCTACCCTGCACTGGGGAAAGGGGCGAGGAAATTAAAGGAGGATGCGAACAATGGCATAGACATGGGAGCGCCTTCTGCTGCTTCACAGTAGTACTGAATGCAGGAAAGGTGACTATCAGTAGCACAACCAGAAACTTTTTTTTTTTGGGGGGGAGGGGAAGCAGAGAGTGATTCAGTAGTGCTTTATAATATTTTATGCATGCATCTGTACCTGGCATGTATATGCACAGGTAAAACTGAAAAAGTACAATGGGGTGTCGGTTGAACACCCCCCTGGCTATGCCAGTAATGACTATGGTACTGCACAATGGTTGAATAAGTTGGAAATTTTTGAGTCCAAAAGAAGCTTGCAGAGCAGCCTTTTTTTCTGTTATCAAATAAATAAGCAGACGGTCGCAGCCATTACTAACAAGCTTGGATATCCTTTTACAAGCTTTCATGGTGTTGCAGACAGCCGGGATGCTATAGTTACACAACATTGATAATGTTTTGAGTTTTATTGAGTTGCTGATGGTCAATTTTATTTGAGTTTTTTGCCATCTGCTTCAATTCATTATAGCATGGTTTCATCGCATTTCACACGGTTCATGGCACTAAAAAAAGTTGAGCGGACCTACGCTCTCGTTAAATGTTTTTTGGTGCCAGTCATGCCTAATTTCCGTAGTTCAGGCCTTCCATACCAAGAGAGTGCGTGTGTTCTATTGCTTTCCCTCAGTAAATTTCACAATGAAAACCCAAGATATTGAAATACCTGGCATGATATGCTAGTGTTCCCCAAAAAGGAAACTTTTGCTATTACGGTGCTACATGGCTTGTGCCTGTTCAAGAGCACTTGAATTGAGTGACGTTTAATTTGTGAGGTTTGATTAGACCAGTCATGGCATTTTGAGGTAGGCAATCCCTGCACGTCAGGGAAGTGTCACAAAACTACAGCACATTGAACTGACCATGTGCTGCATTTCCTGTAGGTCGTAACCTTGGCATGCCTCCTGCAAACAGGCCTGCCAACCCGGGAGGGGCACCCAGCTTTCCAGAGCCATTTGATGACAATGATGATGACGAACCTCCTTTTTTGGCACCTACAGGGAAACAAAGCGAAGAATTCTGCATAAGTACCACCAGAAGCTTTGTAATAGAGTTACTAAATACCGTAGGCAGCCTAGCCAAATTGTTAATGGGTGAGCAGAGTCCCGAACAAACAAGCACTTTCTGGTAGTTCTTGTTTTTCAGTTTCACTTCATTAGCCATTACAGGTACTCTAGTAGAAATAGCCATATTAAAATCTTGAGAGCTTTTTCAGGAGCTTCTTGACATGAAAGTTGTCTATTTAGGAGTAAAGTGGTTATGAGAAGTGTGCAAATATTGAAATTTTATCTCAGATCGAATTTGAATACAATAGTGTCAAATAACGATCAAAAACATTGAATATCGAATGAAATATCCAATATATTTTTTTGACGATGTGTCTACAGAAATCGTAGATGCCATGGCATACAGACAGCTTTATTGCCCGCTTGCTTAAGAGATTGTTCTCATTGTTGCATCTCTCACCTATGCCTCTGTCATAGGTTTTATCACTTCATGCCTCGTGACAGCCAGCTAATTCAACTGGCTCGTCGTACTCCCCTGACAGGTTATCTTAACACTGTAATACCACCACAAGCCCACGGCTACCTTTCTGGAGTCATTCTTCGTCCAAACTATTTTAGACTGTAGTGACCATCCAGGAGAAGCTGCACTCATCTGTGATGCAAAGCGCTTTCGATTCACTACTAAGTGCATAGGCCAGTCTTTGTAACTGGTGCTTCTTGACTCATTTTTGTGAGCTATTCTTGTAAATTTATCACCATTGCCATCTCTTTGTTGTTTTTTCTCTTTTTATTTGTATTTTATATTTTGATGTCCACCCCTCATGTAATGTTCTGATGGGGACCTTTGAGGTAATAATAATAATAATAATAATAATAATAATAATAATAATAATAATAATAAAGAAATCTAAGGGCTTATGAAAACGGAGCTTATTATCTGCCTAAATCTCCGAGCCTGCTTTACTCCACAAACATATTTGAACACACTGAAAGTCAACTGCCATCATAGATACTAAATTTCACATATTTAATGTAACGGTCACGTTGTCAAGCCTTTGAAATCCAGCCGACTACTTATATTTCTTGCAGTTTTTTCCCACAGGTTTTCTTTATTTCCTTTTGACATGGTTGGCATGAACAAATATAGGTGTAAGAAAGCAAACCCAGTGTAGGAATTAAATTAAACCGTAGCACTGAAGACAGGGATGAAGAAAGGTGACAGGAGCTGTCTTTAAAGTGATATGGCCTTAGTGACAGTGCTCACCGTCAATTATAGGTGCACTGCGATCGTTGGTGATTGCTTTCTTCAACGCAGCGCCACCACGAATCTGCGAAAGCAGAGCAGATCGGTCCGGCGTGGCTGCCATGTTCCCGAGCTTTGGCGGCCCCAGTCCCCCCATTGGGGGCGGGGGAGGTGGTGGTGGAGGCATGGCACTGGCTGTCACGCAACTAAAAACTCATAATATCTAATGCGTGCACCTGCAATAGAAGAAAGGCAGTGTAAATAAGTAGGCACAAAGTGGCTATACTGCTCACAGAATAATGTAATGAAACGACACAGCAATATACAGGTTCATATGATGGAACACTGAGCAAATTGTTGGTATAGCTTAGTACCGGCTAACAGCGCAACAGACAAAAAAACTATCGCAGCACGTTTACCGAGTGGATGATAATCAGCGGGGCGAAGCTTTGGAGGGTTTTATCGGTAAACCGTGAATTGTCTGTCTGTCTATCCATCCGTCCGTCTTTTTGTCTGTCCGTTCATCCATCTAGTGAACACACGAAATACCACCATCTCGCATCTTTTCATCATATATTCACCATATACAAGTGATGCCATCTAGCGGACATTCAAAAAACTATATGAGAGGTGGCTACCTCCAACTACATACTTCGAGGATGCATGACCCACGGCTTAAGGAGCATCGCTCCTAGAAGCAAAGGGAACGCGGCATTAACAGCACTGTCATGCTGTTAGCTAGTATGAAGCTAACCATCAAGCCCAGCAAACAACCAGTGGTCACTTGACCTCTTTTTGTTGTTTATCATTAATGTTGTTTATAAGTTTATAATTGTTAACAAATTTGAAGCAGAAGGCCAGTGCAAAGCCCACTTGCGGGCTGTTCTCCTTTCTTGCATTTCTCTTTTACCCAGCACCATGGCAAGCCGAGGGCTATGCTGGATAACAACAAAGAAGTTGTCCTAAATGGAAATATTTTATGGTGGAAGTAAACTATGCAGTGCCTCTGCGTAACGTCTAAAGTTTACAACTGGCGACCATGATTCCATGTGGCGTTTGTTATGTATCGCATTAGCCACAGGCATGGTGGATCTCTGATAGGGCGACAGAATACAAAATGAGTGTTTCAGAGCTCGTTTTGCACACATTGGGTCGTCGGCGTTGGTTGTGATCGAAAAATCGTCATCTTTTGCGTGATCGAAAAATATACATATAAAATAAATAATGAAAAATTCCGGGTTCGAGTGGGGATCGGACCAGGGTTGTCTGCATGGCAACTGGGTGTTGTACTACACAGCCACATGTCTGCTTGTGAATACAGCGAAAATAACTTCCTCTGCTTGGAAATGTAGCGGAAGTAACACTCATGCTTTACAAACACACGTGCCTTATATACATGCTTCACAATGCAGCATGAAATATTACAGTAATAATACACGGTACATTGCCGTAGGGCATCAGAACATGTGGTTGTGATGTGAATTCATGGTTTAAAGCTCCCCACGAAAAGCACACACGTTACTGCCCCTAGGGCCATGCAGTGGGTGCATGGCAAGTTCAAAAATATTTCATGGTCTTATCATGCCCCTAGTGCTTGAAGCACACACTAGGGACAGGATATTGCTGTCACGGTCAACTCTTAAAAGGCGGGGCTTATAGATACCACAATTTTTCATCTATTGTTAAGTACACTATGCTGATGGCATTTATAATTACATATGGTGGTGGCGTGTGGTAGCTAGAATACCAAAACAAGCTGTGTAAGTGCGAAAATGTGTCACACCAACATGCAGCATGTAATTGCTGACCCCACAATACATGGTCAGTTAAACCTTCAGCACAATCCACTATGATGGCAACACGTCACATTAACTTTTCACACTTCAAAGCTGTCATGCGTCAATACCAGCAATAATTTTTTAATGACACATTCACTTAACAGATCTACATCAGGCACTTTCTGCTGGTGTGGTACATTCAAGCTAGGTTAGTTTGAAAAGGCATTCTGTCTAGTTGTCCTTTTAGTCGGCCCTCTACTTCGTTGAAGTTGTGCTGATCATAGTTCATAAATGGTGATTGGTATTAGAGGTGACACACGACCTGACTTGCAATCATACGATTTCAGCAGAATTTTGAAGTTTTGCTTTCTTTTGTCCACTGTTACCCGCCTATCACAGTACTTCCTTGACTTATGTGAAAGAGGAAATTACCAGTGGTTTAAGGCATATCTAATGTTCACTTTCATAATAGTGTGCCACGGCACCATATTGTCGGGAACTTACGGAGGACAACATGTTTCCGAACGGGAAGCACTGCGGCAGACGTCATTTATACCCCGACTGGAACCGCACGTACACCGCAATCAGTCATGCACAGCGCTCAATCGCGACACCTGTTCGAAACTCCTTCGGCAAGAGAGCAATCTTCGCCCTCGATTACGACACACAGTGACGCGCAAGACGGTAGTAGCTGTAGTTAGAATCAAAACGATCGCTTAAAATAGCAGCACAGACCAGTGAGAAGCCAGACAAAATAGAAAAATCGCTAGCAGCCAATCATGTCATACGTACGAATGGTCGCAATACTCCGGCCTTTCCGGAAGCGGTGGGAAACGGTCAAGGTGCTCGGGCGATACGAGGACACGCAGGGAGTGTTGCCGGAGCAATGTTTACTCAGCGTTATTGCCCCTACCGCCGTCAACTCGACGCAGATAAAGAAACAAACTACCTGCTGAGCATTCGGGCTATCGCTCTAGTTCATTACGTGACTCACGAAAGAAAACAACAGGAAGTGAAACAAGAACACATACATGACGCGATTAACAGGTTTACCTGTGAGCGCGTTACTCGTAGTTGCGGCCGCTTACGAGATGCTTTGACAAGTGACCGACGTCTCGACGAGGCTGTCTCTGCGTCAACGACGCGACAGCGAAGCTTTTCGCAATTTCGCGCTATTTGGCCGAACTGACCCCTTCGCGACGCACTAGATCACGAAAACATGTCACGTATATACATCCGGCATGCGAAGCCGTACACGTTCCGCCGGCTTCACTAGGTACGGGCGATCGTATTCCCTCACGTCACCGCACCTTCCGACAACCTCCGAACTACTCTCGCTCGGTGTCAAACGGCGACGATCACGAATGTCGCGGTGTCGCCTTCGAAAAACCCCGTAACGTTCAACTCACTGGGTGCGCACGGACGAACTCATCCGTGCGTGCTCGCGGTTTATGTTAGCGCTTGAAAGCTAAGCGTTGGGTACTTAAACTCAATTCGTAGGGTACTTGGTGGAACGAGTGACGCTTGAACGTTCGTAGCGGATGTGAACTTACCTCATTGTTATGTCATTTCGGCCGCGATGAGTCGGTGGTGACAAACTTTCCACGAAAAAGGAAAACACCCCGATGATAAAATGGCCGCTTACGCCTACTAAAGCTGGGTCACACGGCGTCACGGTCAAACGGATGAAAAAACCGTCATAGTGTGGTTTGGCTTTGGCGTTACTTCAGGAAAAATAGAAGCAATAACCTTCTCGTGAGTAACACAAACATATGCGAGACACAGTTGTTTATAATTAATGTTAACAAATCTGAAGCAGAAGGCCAGTGCAAAGCCCCCTTGTGGGCTGTTCCCCTTTCTTGCATTCTAAAAAAATTGACCATGTTAGTATTGACAAATAATAATTTACTTTATGGTCTGTGAACCAAACTCGCGTTATGCTATAATAAATATTTTATAGCTTGCTTCTAAAACAAACACGTTTTGACGCTTTTAAAAAAAGGAGCATTTAGGACGTACTTTTATCAAAAACAACAACTTTTTATATTGTAAAAACGTACATTTATTATTTTTTTTAATTTTTAGGTTATTGTTGAATAAATAAATAACATTGTTTGATTTTAGTTGACTGACAACGCTAAAACTTTGAAAGCAGAAGTCAAAAACAAGGTCAAGACAAAAACGCAGCCGGAACAGTCCAATCCTTTGGCCAGAAATCGTCGCAAAAAATAATAATAACAAAGTAGCCGTGTGTGGTAGTTTCGTTGCTTATCGTGCTTTCCGTGAGCCCAAGCGGCGGTATTTTGTGAAAGAACAGCTCGAACAGGGCGGACAGCGGCTGCATAAAAACCGCGACTCGTGAGCAATCGCCATCCAGGTTTTCCATTCCAACTTCTGCTACAGAACGATTGTTAAACCACGCGGCGTCACCATGGAAGACGGCGAAGGATCGGCGGGGGCCAAATCCCCGCAAATCACCGACAGTTCCTTTCGAAAGTCGTTGTACGCGCTGGAACAGTGGCCCAGCGCAATCGAGTCGCTCCGCAATCAGAACCAGTCGCCGGAATTCGCCAACATGATCGGCAATCTGATAGACCGGACTCTCTCGGAACTCGAAGTGGTTTCCTCTCTCGTGGACAAGCAGTCTAAGAAGCAGGAACTTCAAGAGTCTAAGAAGCAGGAACTTCAAGGCGGCGACAAGGGTGCCGAGACAGCGCCGAACCCCGGGCCGAGTGCCGAGAAAGGAGAGGAAGCCGGTCATGAAAGCAGCGCACCTGCCGAGAACCCGAAAAGGCCGTGTACCGAAGAGGCCGCTCCACAGCAGGAGGAGGTTCCCAAACCACCGGTCGTGAAGAAAGCGCGCATGAAGTACACTCCCTTGAGAAAGCCCAGTGTCTAAAGTGAACTTCCGTGTTGTTGCACCGCTTTCCGACTTTGTTTTGTTTGTTCACGACCCAACGTGCAGTTATTCCTATTTGTTGTTCGAGGTCTTGTCTTAGTCGACAGAAGCCTGCCGTCGACGAGTGCTTTTATTGTGTTCCTAATTGACCAATATATTCTTACTTCGCAATACTCACCGTTTACATTACCTGCTTGTTTACTCGTTTAGTCATACGCATCCGCCCATCAGCTGCATTACATTGATTCACTTCCCGTTTTTTCCCATAGCCTTATTTGTATATTAGCCGTGTTTCGTGCTTTCATTTGCGCCGACATTACAACCAATGAACCAAGTGTATATATTTTTTGGTGCAGTATGCTGTTCTGGATATTTGAAGTGTACAGCTACCTTGCATTTTCCAGCCTTCACGGTTCGTACAATTGCAGGCTTGGTCCAATGCACAAAATGAAAAACAATTTGTTTGCTTGGTTATTCATAGTACAATACATCTTACACGGTGCTGCGCAGGCTGTGTTGTATAAAAGTCTAATATGTGTTTGGCGATTCTTGAAATCTTGCGGTCGAAGTGGCATTCACAGAACAAAAACATTTTCTCTGGTATGTCTTGCCTGAGCACACAATAACAGCATCTTCTGATTGGTATTTCGAAATAACACTTTTCTGTTTACTCTTGGTAAGCTTATGGGACTTTGTTGAGCATATTATGTCACTCAGGATTTCTTCGAGTGCTGCTTTCACTTTTTACTATCATTCCAAGCTCTGCAGGTGTGCAGGTGCTTTTTGTTGTGTGAATTTTATTGAAACATTGAGATTTTATGTTTTTGACTTGATGTGAGTGTCATTTTGTCATGCAGACATGGCGTGCATTGTGACAGAAAGCAACACCGTTGCACTTCAGTTTCTATCTGTAAATGGCACAGTGACATGGTCTAGACTGGTGATATTGAATTTCCCAGCTAAAGGTGGCATGACAGTTGCTTCAGAGGTGTCACCACAGTATACTTATGAGGACGCCAAAAGATCTTTCTGTTTGCTGTTACAGACAAGCTGTTTGTTTTGGAAAGTCATGTGCATCACTTTGCTTACAGCTCTAGACAGAAATATTTTAACTGATAGTTTTCAGGAATAAAGAGAACCTTATGTTAATTAAGTGGCACAACATATGAACCCAAGCTGAAGCAAAAATATGAATGTTCCTTAACTGTCATTTACACATACAAGTGCACAGCTGGGGCATTTCATGTGCTTGCCTATGCATGTAATACATGAATAGAGAAGAGATCTCGAGCACATAGTAATATCTTGTCAATTTAGGTAAAGAGTAAATGTTCCTGACCTATGCAAACAACATGGAACAAGACCACATAGTAAAATGTCGATTGAATAGTTAAAGTTTATCTTGCTTGTGCAACTAACTACTGACTTTTGAACCAGTTTGGGGGCTCCTCGGACTTATTTAGTTGAGAAGTTGTATTGATATGAATGGGGCAGTAGTTCACTTCATTACCTCATTAACTGGAAGTTGGCACCATTGAAGTCATGTAATTTAGTATCGCCCGTAATGACAAGCAAGGTAATAGAAGGAAATCAGCTTGTACAATTCATATTTATTCACCTCTGCTCAGAGGTGAGGTGTGTGAACTAAACAAAATGTATGGAGATTCAACGAACGTGTTTAAATGCTTAGAAACTGAAGCTTTAGGTAGGCAGTTCATATTATAACAGCAGAGAGTGGCCTCCTTTCACCTTAGGCAGCATGCACAGTCACGCAATGTTTATGCCTTTCTAGCAAAAGAGCTGCAAGCATAAACTTGTGTGATGTTTATGTATGTGCGTGGCAGTGCTCACAAGCTATGTTGAACACCAAATCACGTAGATAATGCATCATATTAGACAATATTGTGAAAGTGGAAGCTTGAAATGTCTAATTTTTGTTTAGGAAGAAGCGGTGGCTGTTGCATACGCAGAGTATACAGCAGCTGCATTTGAGGACCCTGTACTTCTTGACTTGATTCACAGTGACCTAGATGTCCACTCTGCAGCATTGGAATAGAGCAGCCTCGCATCCAACGGGCTGTACTAAATGATTATTGCTAACAAAACCATGTAACTAAATTAATTCATTTAATATACTGCGCTACTCTACACAGAGGTCGACATGCATTGTGCATAATTTATTTTTATTGCCAAGGATATCAGCACTTGAACTTTTTGGGCATTTTTGCTGCTAGTGTAGTCGTGCTTTCTGGTTCGGGAGCCATGCAGTTTCATACGATATCGAGAACGCATGCACAGCTCCCACTTGGAGCCGTGTTGCGTTTAATCCCCAGAGACACAAAGCGCGTTCGACTGTAACGAAAAAGTCAAATCGATGCATCGTGAAAGTTTTGCAAGATTGTCTTTGTGGCGGGGCCCTCCACTGCTGGGAGAAGGAAAACCCTTCATCTTTTCTTCTAGCTTCCTCCATGCTAGCGTCTTGCCTGCCATGGTCGGCTAGTGCTTATGGTGCTTGCCTGCTTACCCGGACGTCGTGGGATCAAGTCCCAGTTTCCGCAGCCGCATCATCAATGGAGGTGAAAATAGGAAGTTCTAGTATAGGGCATGCTAAGTTTTGCTTTAGTAGTTGTCGCTATCAAGCATGCATCCTCTTGCGGGCCCCCTTAAATTTACATAAATAGCAGGTGACCACAACGGGCCGGTGTACTTACATTGATTGATGGTCTAAATTTCCTCGAGCTCTCCACTGCTGTATCAATGCATGTGATGCAATTTGGGGTGTTGTAGTTAAATGGGCTCCTTGGTAATGATTGTAAACTGACTCTCCAAACCAAGAACTGTAAAGACGATCGTAAATGATACTTTGTGAATAGTTTGTGTGGTGTATGCATTGCCTGTTGACAATTAGAATAGGAAAGCTTTAAAGCTTTCTTACGTACAGTGATGGTGCATCCAAGGTGCTGTAAACCTCGGTCATTGCATATTAATAATTTCAGTTGCCACAGGGCACGACAGTAGCCTACACGGCCAAGTGGTACACTCGGCAGGGTATCTATTTCAGTGTACGCATTTGCAACATTCGGTCATGTTAACAGAAGGGCAGGAGCGGATACAGGATTTGTCTGTAGTAAGGCTGGGTCAGTTGTTTATGGGAAAACCTGATTGGGCCTCTCAATATGAAAATATTGTGCAATAAGATCAAAGCATTCGTTTTCGAGGAAATTTCACAAAAATGTTCTTCTTAACTTTGACAACTGCTGCTTCAACAACTTTTGACGAGCGGCTGTTAAAGTTTTCACACAGACGACAATTGAGGCCCTTCAGTTGCGAATTACGATGCGTTGTCAGAAACGTGTCAAATTCGCATGGCACAATTCTTGGGCCCTCAGTGTAACATTCCAAGTAACAAAATGAAGGAAAGCATTGTTCTGCCACCAGTCAGCTTGAGTACTTCCATAAAAAGAATCCGCTATTAGGCTTGAAATACACACACAGTTTTTTTTTTTTGGCTGCATTTGTTTTGAGCGAAAAAAAAATACTTTTCACGTTGTTCTTAGAATTCGTCACGCCGAACAATCGTCGAACATGGTAATACATTCAGGAAAGTCATCCTCTGCAGCAATACGCAGCACAATGATGTTAAATATTCGCGAGTTGTCCACTCAGGAGGCCTGCTTGAATGTGCGCACTAAGTTTCAAGTCATTTGATCAAACACGCGGCGCGTGACGTGCCATTGAAGTGTGTGTGTCCATTTGTACACACAATGACTGAAAGGCTAAGGTCGATTTAGACCTTTCGTCGTAGCCCCCGCCCCTGCAGCGCTTGGATTCTTTTTTTTTTTTTAATCTGTCAGGCGGACGATTCGATCAGCTATTCTATCGCATTTGCAAATCACAGGAGAATTTCATATCTCGTTTTTTTTTTTCTTCTAAGGGTAACAGGTGCGAGAAATAGATTAAAACGCTGCTTCGCGCAATGTAGCTTGCACATGCAAGCTCAAAGGAAGTCGCACTCTACGCTACCCTAAAGGGACCGATGTTCGGCAGTTGGTGTTTAAGAGGGTACTCCCTCTCCCACACCCTGCCTTGTGCAGGCAGTCACCTATAGACTATTGCAAGCCAGTGCGTATCCTAACCCTGCGGTTCTTCACGCCATCTACCCTGAACGGTATCCAAGTGCGGATTGCCCCGCTTGTGGACTCTTAGCAACATTCAACCATGTGTTGTGGGAATGTGAAGCCATCGGCCCCGCCCTCAGAGAGGACAGGAGGGGTGCTCTCTTACGCAGCCCCACACTTAATAATCAAACCCTGGCTGTCCAGAGCGTCCGTGAAGGGGCCGCTAAGCTCGGCTTGACGGTCCCTACGTAGGATTAGACGGGTGGCGCGGGGTTTCCCCTGCGTCTTCTCAGGACCAAAATAAAGTTTTAATCAATCAATAAGACGACGATTGAGGCAATGATCACTTTAATTGCGACAGTATGTCGTCTTTCCTCTTTTTCCATGCAAGTAAGTGAACTTCCATTGCAACGTATAACACGGGTGAATTAGATTTGCTTATGAAGGGCCGCGGTGGTCTAGTGGCCAAGGTACTCGGCTGCTGACCCGCAGGTCGCGGGTTCGAATCCCGGCTGCATTTCCGATGGGGGGAAAATGTTGCAGGCCCGTGTGCTCAGATTTGGGTGCACGTTAAAGAACCCCAGGTGGTCGAAATTTCCGGAGCCCTCCACTACGGCGTTTCTCATAATCATATGGTGGTTTTGGGACGTTAAACCCCACATATCTATCTGTCTTGCTTATGAAGGCTTTGTTTTAATGAACATCTAGTTGCGCAGCCACATATATTCCCTTTCCGCGCAAAGCCTCGCTCGCACCATTGGCTGTATGGCGGCTGCCGATGGGCATACAAACTTGTATAAACTTAGTGTCTCTGTATATGCAGTAACTCTATATAAACTATACGGCCATTGGCTCAGTCTTACTTGGTTATACATGATAGCGCGCGCCACTGAGCGCGATGTTTGCTCGCTATTTACCTAAGACCTTGGCACACCACGGAGGCTGCATGCATGCATGACTCATAACCCAGCCATTTCGACCAGCGCCTCTCTCTATCTCTCTCTTTTAACAAATAAAAAAAATGGAGGAGGCGTCGTTTCGGCTGTCGTGGCGAGCAGTGAGTGGGAAGAGAGTTTAGGAAATACGGTAATTCCTGCAACCCTCAAGGTGACACGGCGCCTGGGGAGAGGAAAGCGAAAGAGCGCAATGGGAAGCTGCAACGCTTTCTACCGTGGAGAAGCGATGTTGCTGACTATGCATGAGTAGCGCTATTTCTTTATGTTTAATTGGCCAAATCTTGAAGCAATAAATCCGAGCCAGAAGTTCCCATTACAAAGTTGTTGACATGTTACATAGTTGCAGCCCCGCCGCGGTGGCCTAGTGGCTAAGGTACTCGGCTGCTGGCCCACAGGTTGCGGGATCGAATCCCGGCTGCGGCGGCTGCATTTCCGATGGAGGCGAAAATGTCGTAGGCCCGTGTGCTCAGATTTTCAGATTTGGGTGCACGTTAAAGAACCCCAGGTGGTCTAAATTTCCGGAGTCCTCCACTACGGCATCTCTCATAATCATATGGTGGTTTTGGGACGTTAAACCCCACATATCAATCAATTGTTACATGGTTGTAGATCAATGCAAAACGGTGTAGACTGTGTCTAACTTTTTATTTCTTGTTTTTTAGGGCAAGTGGTAAGATCTTTTGCGCATTTGAAAGGAGGTAGCGCCGTTATACCTATATAGTATATTGTGCGGTGTGAGCGCTTAACATCTGTTCGCTGTTGGTCTTTTTTTGGGGGGGGGGGGGGGGGGGGCGAAGCTTCCTAGGTCATAGGTCGTTCCCTCCTCCGTATGTAGTATATAACCACCTCTAGTTACAGCTTTGAGAGGGGACTTCAGGGTGAACAGGTTGTCTGTCCAGGATGTGATTCCTTTGAAGTTCTCTTCACAAGATGAGATCGAGCTCATAACTCCACCGCTCGGATAACACAAGTTCTCACCATCCTGAACATACTCCTTCAGTGCACTTAAATATGCGTGTTCATAGCTCCCCGAGCCCTTCATTGCAGCGCTGCACTGTCCCGAGTCCGTTTTCTTCAAGATTCCTTACACAAGAAATCCACCTATGTGGTGCACAATCCTACACTGTATTGAAGTCGACGCTTCAATGAAAAGAATTTCGCCATCATCAATTTCCTCTTCAGCATCTCCACGACACTCTATATATTTTCCCTTGGGAAATCATGTCAACCAGGTACTGTGAGTCATCCTTTTTATAACTAGAGTTCGCCGGCATGTGCAAAAACAGGCTGCCGCATACAAGCTTTGAAGGGCATTTTATGTCGTAGGCGTTAGGAACGGCCGCACGGACGGACAGACGCACGGGCGAACGCAGGGGCCGACGAATGGATGGACACACAGACGAACGTATAGACGGACGGACGCATGGACTGACTGATGGACTTCGCCCCACTCATGATAATTCACTCTGTGGATATGCTGCGACACTGTTTTTATTTACATGCATTGCAATGCAACTAGCTACACGACGACACGGGACATACGACCCACGGCGTAAGAGGGTTTGCCCATGGCCCAGACCACAGCGAGCGCAGTGCTTGCTGCCATATTGAAAAGCGCTTGGCGCCGTCTGTTGCAAGCGCGGCGAAGCAACGCTCTCAACTGCCAGGTGATCAGACGCTCTGCAAATCAAACGCGGAACTTCACAACTCGAGCTGGCTGTAAGCATGTTTCGCGCTGTTCCTGTGCTGATTTCGTGTGAAACGTCGAAGAGGCCTTCCTCGACAGTCCGGAATGTCTGCAGCACGTGCATTGCAGACTACTCATGCAGCTTCATCAGGTACGTACTATCGGGATTGAAAGAAACGCGAACATCGGAAAGCGTTGCTTTCGACTCAGTCGAACTGCGGCGTGCCTTGGCTTTGACAAGGCAGAATTCGTGCTGTAAGCCGGCGTCGACGTATAGCGCTAGAATCTGGTCCTAACTTTTGCTCATGCACCGCATGTGTATCAATTGCCAGCTCTGCTGGGCACTCGGCACACACACGCGCTGCAAAAGTGCCAGCAAAAACAAGGTATTAAAATGCTACGGTGACGCCGGCCGAAAGCACGTGTAGATTCGCCTAGTAACAGTCAACGCATGTCACAGTACGACCGAGTCGAAAGTCAAGCTTTCCGCGCCGTTCACGCATCGCGATAGTAGGCCGTTGCAGTTGTACTAAACATGCGCGGTGTGTGCATCCACGCGTGAGTCGTAATACGTATATCCTATTATTGACATGCGGCCTGCGAAAGAGTACGGCATTAGTCTTCGCCGCATACTACAGGCATACTGCACGCAAATCACTGCTGTAAAGTGAAACAGCTAGAGTGGCGCTTGAATAAACGCAATAAGTATACTTACTTGTACACTTCACGGGGCTCGTAGTTTTTCCTACTGATTGCGAGTATATGCTAAGGCGGCGGAGCTCGGCGTTTTTCGTTGTGGACGGAAATCCGTGAAATCTCAAAGCACCGTACCGGCACGATTCCCGCGATGCGCTGTGAACTTCACCGGCAGTGCTGAGCAATCGCTTCCTCTTGCGCTGGTTGTTGTCGCATCAGATGACAACGCAGTGGTAGAAAGGTGACATTTTATAAGCGGGCGCCGCGTAAACAGGCGCTTTTTCGCATTTTTAACTCCCAGAGCCACTGCATTCCATGCTATAGGGAGCCATCGTGAACTTACAGCGCAACACCAGAAAAAATGCAGGACAGGGAAGGAGTAAAAGAGAAAAAGAAAAGACGGCGCTGACTCACAACTGTTGTTTATTGGAAAAAACGGGGTGAAAAGTGTATATATAGGTACTGGCAGCCTACATCACAACATGCGCTGAACACGAGGTGCACCGAGGTAGCGTTATCACACTCATGGCAATAAACAAGATTGGCCTAAATAACTTAATTCTTTTTCATGCAGTGTGACGGATGGTTCACTAACGCACTTGCTACCCCTAATCTTTATATGATATGCCTCAGCGATTTCTCTTGTTAGCTGGTTAGGATGCTTGAAGATGATGGGGGAGGGGGGGGGGGGGCTAGGGAGGCATGCCTTGGCAGTTGCAAACAAATTATAGCGCCTCTGGGAGCGAGGGTATACCGCCGAAGGCGCCTGGGCGCGAGATCATGGCGTGCTCTCGTTTATAGTGAAAACGCCGGCAGCAACAAGCGCACAACGTAGGCTCTCATCTTCACGCAATTGCAACTTGTGTACAAGAAGCGGTTAAGAACAACGCATTTTGTGCTATTCAAAATGAACGAGTTAAATGCGCTTGTACACAGCATGCAGATGAACGTGTATTGCACCCGGTGTACTGGTGATCGCAATTAAGCCTAATCGGAATCTAATTTCTCAACGGTGATTGGCGCCCTTCTGCAACTGGCGTAGAGAGTCAATCACATCAGACTTTATCGTGATTGAAAGTGCCCGTGGGACAGCGCTTTAAGTTATAACTCTCCAAATGCTGAAACGCATAGCTTACGCTGCACAAACACGAATGGTCCGTGGGTTGCTAGATCTCGCGTTTGATCTTTACAAGCCACAGGAGTCGCCTTTTCAGATATTTCGAGAATCTGAACATCGTGTAGCCATTTCGCGAGTGGTTTGTGCACTGTGGCACTCAACACCCGGGTATTTTGCCCGAGAAAACGCCGCGTACGTGTCTCACTCAACCAGCCTCGACGAGCCGGGGGGAGCCGAATGGCGGCCGCCGATCGGAAGGCGGCACTCAACCCTTCAAAGAGTGGATCCACCCTCCAAGGTGGCGCGCGCGTCGAGGAAACCTAATGACATCGCTGTGGCGTAGGACAACGGTAATCAGGAAATTTTGTGGGGCATAATGAAGAAAGTGGGCATATGGGTGATGACTGTACACAGCTTTTGAGAAAGATATGCCGAGGAAATGCAATTTGCATAGAATGGGACGAAATAAGTAGCAATGACAGCGTTGAAATTAACAAGGGGCTGAGACAGGGATGTCCTTTATCCCCGCCGTTTTTCATGCTGTGCATGGTGAGGATGGAAAAAGCGCTGGAAGGTTGCAACATTGGGTTTAATATGTAACACAAACAGGCTGGCGCGATTGTTGAGCAGAAGCTTCCTGGTCTATTTCATGCAGACGATATTGTCCTATTTGCGGACAGTCAAGCCGTACGTTATACAGCGGCTGGTGGATGATATATGTGGAAGGGAAGGCGAGGCTTGAGGACTAGGATTTAGTGCAACAAAATGTGTATTGATGGTATTCAATAATAACAAAGACCAGGTGGTCTATACAGGGCGAAGAAATACCGGGGGTAATTTAAGCGAGACCAAGTACCATGGAGTATGGGTAAATGAGGTACAGGAAAAAAATATCGGCAGCAAAGGGAAAGAGGAATGCTGCAATAATGAAGCACAGAGTGTTGTGGGGATATAATAGGTACGAAGTGCTTCGAAGCCCGTGGAAAGGCGTAATGGTTATGGCTTACATTAGGGAACTCAGTGGTGTGCATGAAGTCTATGTTGCTATGAGGAATGGATGTAAGTCAAAGGGCTGTGGGACGTCTCGCGTTGGGCGCTCACGGGAAGACGACGAATGAGGCTGTAAAGAGGGATATGGGATGGACAGGCTTTGAAGTAAGGGAAGCTCAGAGCAAAATGAAACTTGAAAAGAGGCTTAGGAAAATGAAAGAGAGTATATTGTCGGGGAACGTGTTCAGGTATTGGAAGAGCGTGGACACAAGGCGGAGAAAAAGAACTATATAGTAGGCTCACCAGTAAATATATGGCTTGCAGTGTGGACGACACGGCAACAAGGAGCATTAAGCGAATAGTCAGAGAGGTGGAGTGGATTTATTGGATGACAGCGATGGAAAGAAGCCGACTCTCAGTAACTATACGCAAGAACGAAATAAGGCGTGAGAGGTTATACGATAATTCGAGGGGAAGCGCTGTACTGTTCGAAGCGAGGTCTGTTTGCCTTAGAATGCGTAGTAATAAAGCGAGATTCAGTGAAGAACAAGAACAATGTACATTGTGTGGGAGAGTTATGGAAACGATGGAACATGTTTTGATTGAATGCGGCGATATCCACCCAGGTATATGCGTGGGTGCAAGCCTACATGAGGTTTTGGGTTTCAGGGAGAAACATGGAAAGCTGAACACGTCCGCGATAGAACCAAGAGAGAGAGGCGGTTAGAATATTAGGCATAGAAAAGTAGAGATAAAGGACAGAAATAGTGGGAAAATGATGCCCTTCTGCCTGAAGAGGCAGAGAGATGTAACTCAAATTTATTTATTTTTGTTGTAATAATACCGATTTAATCGAAGTAGATAAGGCATTAGACCAACATAAATAATTTATTTTTGTTTGTTTTTTCTTTCGAGCCTGGTGCATGGCACACATGTCACCACCCCGTTATAAAGGGGATGCTCATAGCATCCATTAATTTATCTTTGGGAATAATATAACTAAATAGCGTTAGTGCTTTTTACAGCATATCCACAGAGTTAATGATGCATGAGCGAGGCGAAGCGTTCGTCCGTCCATCCTTGTGTCCAACCATCCATGCGTCCGTCCGTTCGCCCTTCCGTCCATGCATCCGTCCGTCTGTCTGTCCATGCATGCTTCCATCCGTCTGTCCGTCCGCCTGTGCGTTCATCCGTCCGATCGTGCGTCTGTAATCCGGACGAATGGACACATGGACGGAGCTTTTTCGTTACGTTCAAGTGTTAACGTTACACATGTGTGTATGTGTGTTCTCGCCGTTCCTGGGTAGATATAAAATGTATATCATTTATGGCTTATACCCGCATACATACTCGCCCCGGGCATGGGCTACTATTTTTTTTTATTGTTTGATCACGTACGCTACTACATTGTGACATTATTCATGTCATGACCAACGTACCAACGTATATGGGCGGATAGATAGATAGATAGATAGATAGATAGATAGATAGATAGATAGATAGATAGATAGATAAATAGATAGATAGATAGATAGATAGATAGATAGATAGATAGATAGATAGATAGATAGATAGATAGATAGATAGATAGATAGATAGATAGATAGATAGATAGATAGATAGATAGATACCAAAAGTGCTTGCAGAACGCAAAGAAAAGCTTAGCATTTAATAATTGCGCGACACTTGAAAGCGACACCACGAAAAAAAAAAGACGCACTAACAGATCGAGGCGTGTGTGTTCTTTGTGGTGCCCTCTCAAGTATCGCGTAAATATTTTCTCGCATAGTTGGAATAAAACCTTCGTGCTACGCGATAGCAACCATACATGCAAACTGTGGGGCACGAGATAATAGAAAACTTTGATTATTCTTCCTCAATCTATGGCTGTGTGTTACCGGAAGGTGTCATAAATAGCCGTCAAGCAGCTGTTGGCATAAATGGATCCTGCGTATAGTATAGACTTGATCTTCTTTCTGCATGTGCGTGTTTTCCCTCGCTGGTTTTCTCTCGCTGTCCATGCCTCTATGCACGTTGGTGTGATGTGTGCCTACCACTGCAGTTAAGGTAATTAGCTGTTAATAATTCGTGTAAAAGAGACATGTCATGTCATTTGGTTTTTACGTATTCTTTTTCATATTGTGCATGCTATATTGCGCTAGCATAAATCCGATATGGTACTGCACATAACAGAATAGGCATAAACGTCTACCTGTTTAATTGTAGTTTGGTATAGTTATAGCACGGCTATAGTGCGCTAACCAACACCTTAGGAACGTAATAATTATTCCAGTCAGTGTTTTCGATTTACTAAACATATAATGAATTTCACTAATCAGCATTTTACTATATACACTTCGACTTGCATACGGGTTAGTGGTTTTTGTGACAGGTGAACGGTTAGTATACTGTCCCGCCGCGGTGGTCTATAGTGGCTAAGGTACTCGGCTGCTGACCCGCAGGTCGCGGGATCAAATACCGGCTGCGGCGGCTGGATTTTCGATGGAGGCGAAAAATGCTGTAGGCCCGTGTGCTCAGATTTGGGTGCGCGCTATATAAGGAACCCCAGGTGGTCAATATTTCCAGAGCCCTCCGCTACGGCGTCTTTCATAATCATATGGTGCTTTTGTGGCGGTAAGCCCCACTTATCAATCATCAATCACGGTTAGCATATCTACGAAGGGTCAGTACGCCGACATTATTATTATTTTTTCTTACATGTGTGTACACTTCCAACCGAGCTGTAACACATCCATACTGTCAAGAGAGAGAGATAAAGATGCAAGGAAAGGCGGGGAGGTTAACCAGGCGCACATCCGGTTTGCTACCCTGCACTGGGGAAGGGATAAAGGGGAGAAAAGAGGTTGCAGAAAGATGAGAAGGTACACGCAATCACGAGCACACTCGGGGAGCACACACAGTCTACAGGCGGTCGCTCAGGTTTGTTGACTTAAGGTAAAGTAGCAGTGCTTTAGTTGCTTTCTGCGCAACTGAGGCAGATGCCCAAGGGCCTAGTATCTTCTGCACACAAAATGGTCCGGGGTCAAGTCGATTCAAAACCATCCGGAGCTGGCACCGCTGTGTGTCGTAGCAAGCGCAGCTGCATAGGACGTGTTCGATGGTCTCTTCAGCTCCGCAGTAGTCGCATGCAGGAGTGTCTGCCATACCAATGCGAAAGGAGTACACCTTTGTAAATGCAACACCCAACCAAAGGCGGCATAACAACATCCATACTGTCAAAATTGGAATTATCGCAATTGGGTTAGCGATGCGAGCTGAGAACGCGTTGGTTAGGGCGGGAGTGGTGATTAGCTCGAGATGCAGGGAGGGAGGGCGCCAGCACGTTCTCGCCACATGGGCTGCAGGCGAGCACTGCGAAAAAGCTGTCGCGGTGGCCGGTGGTCACTGCTGTCGTTCGTGCGGGGTCATTTCGCAAATTATGGAAATACGGTATTACTTAACGTCCCTAGATTTTTCTCTTTGAAAGAACATGAAAGAATCTAGGGACCTCAGTATTACGGTACTGCTTATCCCTTCCCGGTCGTTCACCTTTTACCAGCGGGTTGTCACGCCTTGTTGTAGCCTGACAGCCTGCACATTGTTAACGAGGGAGCGGTCGTCCGTGGTAGTGTCGTTGGACAGGAGGAGCGCTGCCGTATACTGGCTGTTTTATCGTGTTTGCGTACCATGTTACCGTAACTCGTCGAAAGACCCAATATAATGGCCGGTGCATGACTGCTTTTGACCACCTCATTTGCCGGCATCAGTGAATAATTTGGGATTTATGTTTACTAACATGCTCATTAAGATGGTGTAAAACCATGGAGAATCACTTAAATTTATTTGCGCACTCGTAAAAAAAAGGAAAAGAAAATATTAGCCTAGCCTATATAATTGCACTGAAGTCGCAATGCTAAAGAGAACGCGGGGCTGATGGGTACCTATGTAGTATGATGGACATTTATATGGTTTTATAAGCCTAGCTTTCTGCATTTTCTTCTTTCTTTCATTTTCTATTTCTTTTATTGCAAGCAATTATGTGGACCCCCCCCCCCCCCGGCGTGTTTTAGCCATCGCCGTCATGTCCAGTATATGTACACGTAGACGATTTTCCGCAGCGGCGTACGGGCGCTGCTGCCATGCTTGATCACGTGACCGTAACTGGCCTTCCCCCAACCAGTTGCCCCAGAAGTTCCATAGACGCCCGCGAGACCTATGCAGCACGAATATCACTAAGTCGTAATGCAAAACTATCGGTGAATCTACTACCAATGGCATCGATAGTTTATTTTGAACTATGGATAGAGTAAAAAAAATCTATCGATAGTAATATATATGGTGGTAGCATCACTACCGACATTACTGCGGATAGCGCTGTCAATAATTATACTGTTGGTGGCCGGTGACGTTGCCATAAAGCATTTGCGATAACGTAAATTATCAGCAATGTCCAGTGGACTTAATTAACGAACAATTTTCTGCAAAAATATAAATTAATTCAGCAGTGAAAATGTACAAATGTGTCCTATAAATTTGTAATAAAAAGTAACCACTCACGCCTTACATATAACTAACCTGTTGTTCCTGACATTTTCATTATGAAATCACAAATTGCAATATAAAGTTGAAGCCGCACAGTAGCGTCAAATTTAAAGGTCTCGTCACCTGTACAGCAGATTCGTGTATCAGCCAAGAATTAATTCTTATGCATCTGGTGAAGGAGCGCAAGCATATCGACTTCTAACCCTTCAGCCTTCTCCCACTGCTCCACACACGTGCAGAACCACTTTTATGCTGCAATGAGTTCGCGTGGTTGATGTTATAATGGCTCTATGGACAGTTTTCTCTTTTTTTACCATGGATAATTTCATACTGATGGAACGATCAATATAGTATCGAGAGTACGGTCGATACTTCTGAATTATGCACGCGCCTCCACCGCCGTGCCCCTGTCACAGAGTAACATGCCCCTGTCGTGAATTAGAAGACGGAGGCCCGGAGGCGCGCACATACATTCGCCCCGAATACTTCTTTCTCCGTGCTCCGAGCTACCCCGAGATTAGAGTTACTGTATATGCTACCTTTAAGTAGCAGAGTTCCGCCAAGGTACACCATCTTGGGTTCAAATGTCTTGCGAGAAAGCCGCTCACCACCGTCGAAGAAGCAGTGCTCCCGCTTCAGAGTACTAGCGTTGCTTTATTTATTATCTTCGTTTTCTTTTCTTTCTATTTTTATGAAGGCAAGAGAAAAACTCAGTTGCTGTGGTCACGCCTGGAAGCCTTGATTTTATGTTTGTGCGTTGAGAAAAAGTGGTAAACGATTTAGAGTACATGGTACTCTACTATGGGAGAGCTGAAAGCCATCCCGTAGGCCTCACACATCATGAGACCATGCACAGTTGGCATCTTTGCGTTTAGAAAAAAAAAATTATTTACAGCATGTACAGAACACAAAGGCTTCATACCATTCCAGTAACAGGGCACATACACTTCGGCGCATCTATATTTCACTTTTTTTGGTAACATTTTTGCTATGTAATAATGAAAAAAGTGCGTCAGCTCGTTGAACCAGTGATACATATGTATATTTATAGCAGGCAACTTACATTAGCTTCGGCTTTTGCGCTGTTTTTAGCTGCATTAAATTCACGCGCTAGCAGAAACGCCTTGCCGATTAAAATAGTTCTGGTTTGAATTCTCCCTTTATTTCTAGCGTCTTAGCCACCAGGCCAATTTGGACGTATGCATCTGACACACGCTGACCAACTCTGCACGTATAACGTATTCACTACTGCATCGGTGGTTAATACAAATAGAGCAAGTTTTGCAGTGCTGCGGATAGGTTAAAAAAAGCGAAGCGCATGGGTGTCAGCAGAGAAGTGCAAAAGGGGCACTTGCCCCCCTCACGCCACAACAGCACTTGCTCCCTACCAACCTAATGATTGATTTGTGGGGTTTAACGTCCCAAAACCACCATATGATTATGAGAGACGCCGTAGTGAAGGGCTCCGGAAATTTTGACCACCTGGGGTTCTTTAACGTGCACCCAAATCTGAGCACACGGGCCTCGACATTTCCGCCTCCATCGGAAATGCAGCCGCCGCAGCCGGGGTTTGAACCCGCGACCTGCGGGTCAGCAGCCGAGTACCTTAGCCACTAGACCACCGCGGTGGGGCCCCTACCAACCTAGACCAGTTCTCTCGTTCTCCCTAAGCCGCGATTCAATAATGGTTTTCACCCACCAGGAGAAAATCCTGCCGACGACCATGGCCAAGCGTTTATTCCTTCAGACTTAACACTAATCATTTCTATAGCAACACCCGCTGCACCCGTGTCTAATCACATGGTCTCTACGTAGTACAATTCAACACAGAATGCATTCGCTGCCGTATTTCTCTTGACGAACAAGCAGCATGGCTACATTAGCGAAGAAGCGCGACGAGAATAACAACAGCCGTTGCCAACCCCGCTCGATCTCCCCGGAATCTGCGTAGCGCTGGCTTCCCCGCAGTGCAAACGAACCACCTGTGCTCGTTTCCGCACTGCCTGCATCACGCTCGTTTCTTCAACTGTGCTCGTTTCTTCGTTTCCGCTGTCGATCGCACCTAGTGACGGTGGTGGTAGTGGTTAGAAGATGAGAAAAGGCACCTAATTTCTGCAACCCGGTCGGGAGCACGGCGCAGTGCCTAAAAAAAGTGACGGGGCAGTGAACACTGGCTGGCTACCGATATCTCCCCGGGAGTTTCACAGCGCTTACGATGGTCACAACGATAAAATCAGCTGTTCTTTTTCCATGTCGCTGCAGCGCCCGCTTCAGCAAGCGCCATGTTTGCCAAGCGAAGCCACGGGGCGGCCGCCCAGGCTGTTTTTCGCAGTAGCCAATGAGAGGCGAGCCATGCGAGCCGGCATGCAAAAGATGAGTGCTGCTCTTCCGGACGTCACAAAGATCTCTCACACCCATTTGTGCGGGTGTGCGGAGCGGGTAGCGTGTATAACGGCCCTTAGTAGAGGCACTGCGCCGTGCTTTCGACCGGGTTGCAGAAATTAGGTGCCTTTTCTCATCTTCTAACCAAGCACCACCACCACCACCCTTTGTAGAGACACGACCGCCACTACTCCGCGCTCAGGCTCCGGGTCCGGCCGCTCGGCCATTTTGGCTCGGCCTTCTGTGGCTCGGGTGGCTCGGCCATAGCAGTCTCATTGCGGCTATCACCGTCTACCGCCGGTGGACGGCATGCTTCTCCCCGCGAAGCCCGTGGTTGGCACATCAACGAGCATATTTCGAGCACTACAGTATTAAGTAAGCGCACAAGCTTATATAGCAATAAATTTCGACTGACCATAGTGGCACAAGTTACAAGTAAGTTTTCGTCAACTTTTTTTACGTTTTGTAGCCATACCACTACATGCCCACACGTAAATATGTTGTATCTAATGCTTAGGCAAATGGTAGTTAATTAACAATTGCACAATAGCGAAAGAAATACTTACTAGAGCTCATCAGGTTTTCGCAAAAACAATTGCCCCAAGCCAGACATGGAATGCCAACGGCATTTCGAACGCTGCGTCATCTCTCGACCACTGCTACAGTTACTTTTTTTTTTTTTTTTGAAGCCTTCGAGAAGGTAAACGTTTGCCGCGTGTTAGCAATTTCGGAGGTCATGCCTCTTTTTTTTATTCTTCCACTTGTTATTGGGAGAGGGCGCAGCATGCAGGCCAGACTTTGTTTCCGTCGTGGTATGCTTCTGGTTGAGGTCGTGCTAATTTTTGCAGTGGCGCTCTATTTGTATACCCTGCAGCATATGCCTTGATAGCCGACATCGAATCCGATATAATAAACTTCGTGCCCTCGCTGGTAGTTCCTATAGCAATAGCTGTTTCTTCTGCCTCGGTTGTGGAGCCGGCCTGAATGGTTTCTGTCCGCAATGTGCGTCCATAGCCATCAACTGCCGCAATAACATAATTCATCCCGCCGGCGTTACTGGCGTCCACATACGCTGCTGGTTTGTATTCCAGTGCTTTTAAATGCGAAGCATTTATTATCGAGCTTCCGTGACTTTAGCGTATCTATCTATCTATCTATCTATCTATCTATCTATCTATCTATCTATCTATCTATCTATCTATCTATCTATCTATCTATCTATCTATCTATCTATCCGCTTGCGACTTTTAGCTCTCTTGGCCGTTTCGATAACGGTATCGACACCAAACTTGGTATGTTATAACATGACTGTATGACGAGCGTAAAATACTAGTCATAACATGGAAATAATGACATGTAAGTCATGAATGACATGATTTAATATCATGGTCCTGCTGCTCTTGCGGTAGTTTCATTCACATGATATGTTGAAAAACTGGTATGGTATGACATGACTGCATAACGAACAAAAGTGACAGACCCTAACGTGGAAATCATGACATGTGTCATGATTTTCATGTTATGACTAGTCATGAGTTCACGCAACGCTCATGGTGCGCTCGCGGCCGTTTCACTAGCTTCGCATCTACCAAATTTGGTATTACGGGACGTGAATGAATGACGAAGGTATATGACTGGTGCAAACATGATAATCATCTGTGCAGGTACGCGTCATGTAACAACATGACTACATACGATGCTCATAATGCGCTCACGCCCGTTTCGGTAGCGTCTTATTTACCAATTTTGGTATTACGGGACGTGAATGGATGACGAAGGTATGTGACTGGTGCAAACATGATAATCATGAGATGCGTGTCATGTAACAATATGACTACATGCTACGCTCATGACGCATTCGTGGCCGTTTGGCTAGCTTCACATGTACCAAATTTGCTATTAGGTGACGCGAGCGGGCGATGTGGGTAAAGGACACGTCCAAACATGATAATCATGACACGCGTGTCATGTAACACCATGTATAAACGCCACACACACGATCCACTGCAGCTGTTTTGCTAGCTTCACATATGCCAAATTTGGTATTACGTCACGTGAATGGATGACGAAGGTATACATGTGACTGGTGCAAACATGATAATCATGAGGTGTGTGTCATGTATCAACATGACTACAAGCCACACTCAAGGCAACAATACAGTTCGATGTAACCCGTCGCGCACGCCGGCGATGCCACCCGCCGCATACTTGCAGGTGCGTGCGACGTTGCGTTGCTTTGACGCATGCGCGTGTGAGCGCCCCCGGTGGCCCTCCATCCAACGCCTCTGTCACAGAACGAGCGCTAAAAAGAGAGCGCGCCGCCAAATCCTTGCGACAACGGGCGGTAGAAACGCCGCGAGGTAAAAAGAAAAAAAAAAGAAAGCAAACATCCAAGGCTCCCGGGCGCGCGCTCTCCCCGCAGAAGCACGGCTTCGCAGACGAACCTCCTCACCCCACAGCGGCGGCCGGGCAAGCGCTAGAAATTTCCAGAACGAAGGAGGCGTGGCTACGCCGAGCTGAGTCACCCGACGCGGAGGGCTGACAAACCGTCTCGCCTCTCTCCAGCCTTCGCTGCGTATCGCGCCGACGAAAGGACGAGAAAATTCTGGAAAGTGGCGCGGAAGGTATTTAATCGAGCGGCCGAGACGAGAGAACAGGAGGAGACGAAAGTTAACGCCAGAGCGCGTAGGGATTCCGCCGTGGAGTCGGCGAAGGTTCTGCCCGTAGTGACAGAACAGGAGGAGACGAAAGTTAACGCCAGAGCGCGTAGGAAGTCCGCCGTGTAGTCGGCGAAGTTTGTGGTCCGCAGGGACGGCTCGAGCTACAGGCAAGAGCGTGGGTTTTCCGCTATCGAGCGAAGACGCGGGCAACAGCTGCGTGTGTGAAGCCGACGGATTTTCGGCGAAGAAGTTTGAAGTCTGAAGAGTGGCCTATTGAAGACGGGAGTTTTCCTGGAAGAGAAACTCCGGCGAGTGTCACAGAACGAGCGCTAAAAAGAGAGCGCGCCGCCAAATCCTTGCGACAACGGGCGGTAGAAACGCCGCGAGGTAAAAAGAAAAAAAAAAAGAAAGCAAACATCCAAGGCTCCCGGGCGCGCGCTCTCCCCGCAGAAGCACGGCTTCGCAGACGAACCTCCTCACCCCACAGCGGCGGCCGGGCAAGCGCTAGAAATTTCCAGAACGAAGGAGGCGTGGCTACGCCGAGCTGAGTCACCCGACGCGGAGGGCTGACAAACCGTCTCGCCTCTCTCCAGCCTTCGCTGCGTATCGCGCCAACGAAAGGACGAGAAAATTCTGGAAAGTGGCGCGGAAGGTATTTAATCGAGCGGCCGAGACGAGAGAACAGGAGGAGACGAAAGTTAACGCCAGAGCGCGTAGGGATTCCGCCGTGGAGTCGGCGAAGGTTCTGCCCGTAGTGACAGAACAGGAGGAGACGAAAGTTAACGCCAGAGCGCGTAGGGATTCCGCCGTGGAGTCGGCGAAGGTTCTGCCCGTAGTGACAGAACAGGAGGTGACGGAAGTTAACGCCAGAGCGCGTAGGAATTCCGCCGTGGAGTCGGCGAAGGTTCTGCTCGTAGTGACAGAACAGGAGGAGACGGAAGTGAGCGCCAGAGTGCGTAGAGAGTCCGCCGTGTAGTCGGCGAAGTTTGTGGTCCGTAGGGACGGCTCGAGCTACAGGCAAGAGCGTGGGTTTACCGCTATCGAGCGAAGACGCGGGCAACAGCTGCGTGTGTGAAGCCGACGGATTTCCGGCGAAGAAGTTTGAAGCTTGGAGAGTGGCCATTTGAGGACGCGAGGTTTCCTGGAAGAGAACTTCGAGAGCTGCGGAACGACAACAACGCTGGACTTTGAGTGAGTGATTCTCGGAAGAGTATCATTCAGACTTTTGTTCCAAGGACTTTGGACTGAATAGGTTTTCTATCTCTTTAGTCCTTAAGTGTCTTGGTTGTTCAATGCATGTGACTGCATCGTAGTGCGTATTGTTGTCTGTGTCCGTTGTTTCAAGTGTGGTTGATTGTACTGTGTAGTACATTGTCTGTTTGGTGACGTATTGTATGTAACTATTGTGGAGTGTGCATACGTGTGTATTGTTTTTGATCTGCCGTTAATGAGAATATAATTTTGTTTGTTTATCACCTCTCGGCTCTGTCTTGTTCTTTGGGCCACAGCCGGCGTCCGCTGGCGCACCAATAAGGACCACTTCTAAATTGTCCACGCTTTCGTGGTGCGGTTCGGGGGGCCGATACTTCGGCTCTTGGAATTAGCCCGGCGATCGCCTCCCTAATAAACGGGACAGGTGTGACAATTAATCTGGCGTCCGCGACAGGACCTTTTGGTGCACAGTGTGTCCAAAGTAGTGAGAAAGAGCCTCGAGTTGTTGATAGTGCTATCGGAAGGATTTTGTGTGTTGTTCAGTGTTCTCGTTAACGAGTGCAGGGGAGTGCTCCGATAGACTGATCTAGGCAGATACTTTTTGCACGCGGCAAGGTTTTATTTGAGAGTTGCGAGACAATGGATCTCGAAAAGTTAGTTGCTCTTGGTGAAAAGATGGGTCTTTCTGGCGTCGAACTACGGAAGTGGGTCACCCAGAAGGAAAAAGAAGAAAAAGAGAGAGCCAAAGAAGAAAAAGCAGCCGAGCTGGAAAAAGAGAGGTTGGCGGTCGAACGAGCCAAAGCGGAAAAAGAAGCTGAGGTGGAGAGAGAGAGGTTGGCGGCAGAGAGGGCCAAGGAAGAAAAGGCAGCTGAGTTGGAGAGAGAAAGGCTGGCCGCTGAAAGGGCGAAAGAAGAAAGAGAGGCAAAAGAGCGACAGCTGAAGGAAGAACGAGAGCAGCAATTGAAGTTGGAGCTGGAGCGAGAAAAGTTGGCAGCCGAAAGGGCGAGAGAAGAAAGAGAGGCAAAAGAGCGCCAGCTGAAAGAAGAAAGAGAGGAAAGGGAGCGGCAGCGGCAGCACGAGATGGAACTCGAGCGGCTCCGTTTGCAACAGCGAAGCGAAACTCCCGTCCAAGCTAGAGTTGAAAGCAGCGAACGAGAGGATCACGGCTTCCGCTTGAACCCAAGCAAGCTGCTCGTAGCGTTTGATGAAAGGAAGGACGACCTAGACGCGTACCTCCACCGATTTGAGACGATTGCGAAGAGCCAGAATTGGCCGGAACATCAATGGGCAACTGCTTTGAGTACTTGCTTGAGTGGTGAAGCGCTCAGTGTGTACGGTAGGCTGACGCCGACCGATGCAGCCAACTACGCAAAGGTGAAAACGGCTTTGTTGAAGCGATTTAGATTCACTGTGGAAGGATTCCGGGACAGGTTTCGGACAGGAAAGCCAGCTGATGGTGAGACGGCTACGCAGTATGCCGCCCGACTTTGCCATTATTTCGACAGATGGATTGAACTTTCAGGGACAGCACAGGAGTACGATGAGCTTAGAGAGCTGCTAATTAGAGAACAATTTCTTACTAGTTGCCACCCAAGCCTGTCACTGTACTTGAAAGAGAGGAAGGCTGACTCACTTGAAGACATGCTTGAATTGGCTGATCAATTCTTGGAAGCGCAAGGTGGCACTAATTTGGCCAAGGTAAAGAAGGAGTGTCCCGATGATTCGAAGAAACTGGCTCCCGAAGAAAAGAAGCGTGCACCAGAGAGCATTCCGCGATGTTTTCTGTGCAACCGAGTGGGTCATCGCGCGAAAAATTGTCGAACGATCTTTACGAGCCCTACGGTTGTAAAATGTTTTAAGTGTGGTCAGACTGGGCACAAAGCAGACGCTTGTCGGAACGGAGTGAGTCAAACTCACCAGGTATCCTGTGTGCAAGCAGCACCGAAATCTGATAATAATGCCGTCACCGATGGATTCGTAGAGTTGAAGAATGGGGAGAAAATTCCTATTGTGGGTGCTGTAATGTCAAAACAGCCAACCGGTGTTACGAAGGGAATGCCAACGCTTCCTGGAAAGATTGCAGGCAAGGAGATTACGGTTCTAAGAGACACCGGTAGCTCCACGGTTATCGTGAGGAGAAATTTGGTACGGGAAAGAGAGTTGACAGGCAGAACGAAGCCGGTTTGCCTAATTGACCGTACGGTCCGGATGCTTCCCGAAGCAGAAATTGAGGTTGAAACCCCGTACTTCAGCGGGAAGGTTACTGCATTATGCATGACGACCCCCCTGTATGACCTTGTCATCGGAAACATCGACGGGGCGCGAGGGCCAAGTGATCCAGAATGTTTGGGAGAAGACCCGAAGATAGAGCCCTCGCCAACACAGCGGCCGCGAGATACAGTGGAGGAGCATCCCGTGACGGACCTCACTAGAGCCCAAGGCGAAGCCGCGGCGCAAGAGACAGCGAAGGAGAAGACGATCGTGTCGAATAAGTTCGCGGGTCGAGCAACCGGACTTACGTCGGCACGACCTCAACCGACCGACAGTGTAAAGGAGACGGAGTTGGCCAGCCGGGCGAAATGTAGAGGCATTATCAAGCGGGTAAATAAACAGACAGGACCCGTCGAATGTAATGACGCGTTAACGGTGTCGGAAGAGACAACGATGGCTGAGACGACGCCTCAGATATCGTCGTGGGAAAGGGCTCGCCGAAAAAGAACGTGGAAACACAAGAATAGATCGAGCGAGCACCGCAAAAAGGGGCGCAAGCGCTGTTCGAAGTACTCAAGATAGGTGCTGAGGTGGAATCAGAATGTGTTCGGCAGGGCTGAGTGACATATGTTGAGTTAATGTTCTTGTTATCCTGTGTCTCAAGTGTATGTCGAGTGAGTCAGTGTTCTGTGCGATGGTGTGATGTATAGTGTTGTATAATTGTTGGATAGACAGAACTTTGTACGTTTGTATTGTTTAGAATGTGTGATGAAGTGTTGTAGGCATGTACCTGTGGCTATATTTCATGTGTTGTGGAATTGAACTACAATGTAAGATTGTATTGCGTGATCTATTGTGAATGTGAAGTGTTATGAGCGACTGATGGTGTTACAGTCTGTGAGAGTGTGTGGTGACTTTCGCGCTCGTTTGTGCGGTTTTGAATATTATGAGATAATATTCTTAAAGTGGGGGGCAGTGTCACAGAACGAGCGCTAAAAAGAGAGCGCGCCGCCAAATCCTTGCGACAACGGGCGGTAGAAACGCCGCGAGGTAAAAAGAAAAAAAAAAGAAAGCAAACATCCAAGGCTCCCGGGCGCGCGCTCTCCCCGCAGAAGCACGGCTTCGCAGACGAACCTCCTCACCCCACAGCGGCGGCCGGGCAAGCGCTAGAAATTTCCAGAACGAAGGAGGCGTGGCTACGCCGAGCTGAGTCACCCGACGCGGAGGGCTGACAAACCGTCTCGCCTCTCTCCAGCCTTCGCTGCGTATCGCGCCGACGAAAGGACGAGAAAATTCTGGAAAGTGGCGCGGAAGGTATTTAATCGAGCGGCCGAGACGAGAGAACAGGAGGAGACGAAAGTTAACGCCAGAGCGCGTAGGGATTCCGCCGTGGAGTCGGCGAAGGTTCTGCCCGTAGTGACAGAACAGGAGGAGACGAAAGTTAACGCCAGAGCGCGTAGGGATTCCGCCGTGGAGTCGGCGAAGGTTCTGCCCGTAGTGACAGAACAGGAGGTGACGGAAGTTAACGCCAGAGCGCGTAGGAATTCCGCCGTGGAGTCGGCGAAGGTTCTGCTCGTAGTGACAGAACAGGAGGAGACGGAAGTGAGCGCCAGAGTGCGTAGAGAGTCCGCCGTGTAGTCGGCGAAGTTTGTGGTCCGTAGGGACGGCTCGAGCTACAGGCAAGAGCGTGGGTTTACCGCTATCGAGCGAAGACGCGGGCAACAGCTGCGTGTGTGAAGCCGACGGATTTTCGGCGAAGAAGTTTGAAGTCTGAAGAGTGGCCTATTGAAGACGGGAGTTTTCCTGGAAGAGAAACTCCGGCGAGGTTTCCTGGAAGAGAGACTTCGAGAGCTACGGAACGACAACAACGCTGGACTTTGAGTGAGTGATTCTCGGAAGAGTATCATTCAGGCTTTTGTTCCAAGGACTTTGGACTGAATAGGTTTTATATCTCCTTAGTCATTAAGTGTCTTGGTTGTTCAGTGCATGCGACTGCATCGTAGTGCGTATTGTTGTCTGTGTCCGTTGTTTCAAGTGTGGTTGATTGTACTGTGTAGTACATTGTCTGTTTGGTGACGTATTGTATGTAACTATTGTGGAGTGTGCATACGTGTGTATTGTTTTTGATCTGCCGTTAATGAGAATATAATTTTGTTTGTTTATCAACTCTCGGCTCTGTCTTGTTCTTTGGGCCACAGCCGGCGTCCGCTGGCGCACCAATAAGGACCACTTCTAAATTGTCCACGCTTTCGTGGTGCGGTTCGGGGGGCCGATACTTCGGCTCTTGGAATTAGCCCGGCGATCGCCTCCCTAATAAACGGGACAGGTGTGACAGCCTCCTATAGAAAGATGCCTGAGGAATGGCTCGCGCTCCCAGCGGAGTTGGCCTGCCTTCTGTTTTAAACAAGCTCCGCGTGGTGGCGTTCGCGACCGACACGATTAACACCGGCTACGGTCCGGTGAGCAGGTAGGAGGTCGGACGTGTTTTTGGAGAGCTCCGGAATGACAGCTACAGATAAGTGTTTTTGCATGTTTCCAGCTTGCCTCTGTATGTAGCGTTATGAGAACGTAAGGCGCTAGCGTAAAGCTTGATTAGGTCTAGTACGGTGTACGTTTTTTTTTTTTAGTATTCTGTACTGTGTCTTTTTTTTGCTCCAGCCACCACGTGGCTGAGGCCTGCGCGTAGACCGACCACGTGCATGCGCAGGTGCTGTGAAGTGTAGCGTATTTATGTATTATTGTGGTTCTTTTTGGCTTAGACCAGTGTATTTTAGTACAGTTTTCTAACACGTGGGCATCGGTAAACTGAGCTAGCCATGGTCAAAAAGACCGTAAAGTGTTCAGAGTGCGGGGTAGGGCGGAAGGTGGAAATTAGTGCGGAAGAGAAAGCAGAAGATGACGCCAAGTGTAGACAGTGCGAGTTCGAGGAGAAAATGAAAAATATGATGGCGGTCCAGAGTGGGCTCATGGAGAAAATCGCAGAGCTGGAGAATGCATTGGCGAAGGAGCGAGAGAAAACGTCAGCCATGGAGAAAAGGCTCCGGGCAGCCGAGAAGGGCCTATCGAAGGTCGTGAAGGGGAACGAAGACGCAGGTGACGGCGGAAGCATTATGGCGACGACCCCCCGTGCGGGAGAAATGAGGGAAACAGGCATGACAAAGGCAGATACATTGGCCACAGGGCCCAGCTACCGGGAAGTAGTTTTGAGGGAGGGAGGGAGCAAACCAGCAGCCGTGACTCACGCTAGTCACCTAGTCAGCAGCCAGGTGCAGGTTTCAGAAGGAATGTCTGAACAGGTCATCATCGCCGGTGACTCAAATTTAGTCCGATGCGCAGCGGCAATCAAAGAAAGGGTGAAAGGAGACAAGAGAGTTGCGATAGGGACGTTCCCAGGACAAACGCTGGGGACAGTAATGAGTCAAGCGGGTGAACAACTCGCAGCTAAAGCTAACAATCGTAACCTCGTTGTAATTGCGGGAGGGTTAAATGACGTCCTGAAAAAAGAATCGTCAGGACTAGCGACGACCTTGGCAAAAGGGGTGGATGACATGCGCACCGTGTCCCCCCAGGTGCAAATTGTAGTATGCACAGTACCGGAAGTACCAGTACGCAACGTCAACCTGCAAAGAGCGGTTGTCGACGCAAACAAAGAGATATGGCGAATTAGTCGAGAGAAGGGTTTCGAGGTAGTGGATTTAAACAGGGAAGTGCACAGGTGGGGTGGATTCCAAAGAGACAAGATTCATTTCGATAAGAGGCTTGGACACGAGGTGGGCTGGCGACTGGCAGGACGCGCAGTAGCTTTTTTGGGGGGCTCACGGGCCCTTCGGAGTCCGGGGTAGCTCGTAACAGGGAAAACAACCAGGAGGACGCTTTGACAGGTAGAATTGCGAAAAATCAGAAAAAAGGTAAAAGAAAAAGGAAAAAGGCGCGTGTTGCAATTAGTTACATAAACATGCAGGGTGGCAGAAAGAAGGCAAAATGGTTAGAGATTGAGGAGCAGTTAAACAAAGAACAGATAGGCGTGTATGCGGTTACAGAAACACACCTTAGAGACTTGGAAGAGCCACCACATATTAAAAATTATGTTTGGGAAGGGTGTAACAGGACCATATCGGAAAGGAAAGGTGGGGGTGTAGGAATGCTAATTCACCGCGGAGCCAAATGGGTTAGAGTGAAACAGACGTGTTCAGAGCACCTCTGGGTTCTGGGCACAGTAGGTGGAAAGGAAACGTGGCTAGGGGTAGCCTACTTGTGGACGGGGAATAACTGCAGAGAAAAGAATCAGGAGATAGTGGATCGCATGAGTGCGGATATTAAGGAATTTGGTAATGGGGCCGAAATCATCCTTCTAGGGGACATGAATGCCCACATACATGACCTTGACGGATATTCAGACACCAATGGGAAGTTATTACTAGATCTTTGCGAGCAACATAGTCTGGAGATAGTTAACACGGGGCCTAAATGTGACGGCCAGATCACATGGGAAGTCGGAAACAAGCAATCAAGTATTGATTATTGTCTCATGACTGAAGGAATTTACCACAAACTGACAGAAATGAGGATTGACGAGGAAGGCATTAACAGCTTGGGTAGTGATCATAAACGAATAACATTACAAATGGGATACGAAACTAAAAATATGAGCATGGAATCAAAGTCTGGCAGCTCGTATTTAAATGACAAACAAATAATAAATATAGCCGCAAGAGTCGAGGAAGAAGTAGGCGAAATACCAGGCAAGGACTGGGAGTATAGTGAGCTGTTACATCTAATGACGAAGGAGATAGGGAAAGAGAAGAAAACTGTTTGCTGGAAAGGAAAAAGGAAGCCAAAAAGTTGGTGGAACAAGGAAATCCGGGAGGCGATCGAGAAGCGACGCGAAGCATCACGGGAGCATAGAAAGGCAAAAAAGGAGAAGCGGCCGCAGGACGAAGTCAAAAAAATATGGGAAATATATTTGGAGAAAAAATCCCTTGTACAGAAATTGGTAGAGGCAAAAATTAAAGGTGAAAGTGAACGCTGGATGACAGAGATACACGAAAAAAAGGAGGCCGCGCCTAGGATTTTTTGGAGCCACATAAAGGCGCTAGGTAGGAAGTCTGTCACAACGCAACAACATATTCTAGATGAAGGAGGAAATCAATTGGAAGGGTACGAAGCGCTAGGTTACATCCAAAAGGTAACAGCCGATTCGTTTCAAAAGAGCGTCCAGGGGATCTCCCCGGTGAGTAAAAGTGTGGCGGAGAAAGCAACAGAGGAAGAGCTAGTACTTGATAATTTCAACTGGAAAAAGGCCGAAGGAAAAATTCCAAAGCGCACTGCCGCGGGTTTATATGGGATTCCCGTTAGCCTCATTAACGAACTAGGACATAACACTAAAGAAGCATTGTTAAAAGCAGTAGAAAAAAGCTTAAAGGACGGACAAATACCGGACAGTTGGCGACAAAGTAGAATGAACTTAATCTATAAAGGCAAGGGAGAAAAGGACAAGATTCGCTCGTATAGACCACTAACCATTACATCGGTACTATACAGGTTGGCGATGCAAGCAAATGAAAATAGAAACATGGGCCGAACATAACGATATTTTGGGAGAACTTCAGAACGGATTTCGAGTCGACAGGCGGTTAGACGATAACCTGTTTGTTCTCACTCAGTGTATAGAAATATCTAAAATAGAGAATAGGCCCTTGTACGTGGCTTTTCTAGACATCACTGGGGCATACGACAACGTTAATCAGGAAATTTTGTGGGATATATTGAAAGGAATGGGCATGGGCGACGACTGTATACAGCTTTTGAGGGAGATATACCGAGAAAATACAGTTTGCATAGAGTGGGAAGGAATGCGTAGCAAAGAGAACGTTGAGGTTAGCAGGGGTCTGAGACAGGGATGTCCTTTGTCCCCACTGTTATTCATGCTGTACATGGTGAGTATGGAAAAAGCGCTAGAAGGTAGCAACATTGGTTTTAATCTGTCACACAAACAGGGCGGCATGATGATTGAGCAGAAGCTTCCAGGTTTATTTTATGCGGACGATATCGTCTTATTTGAGGACAGTCGAGATGATATACAGCAGCTGGCGAATATATGCGGAAGGGAAGGTGAAGCTCTTGGACTAGGATTCAGTGTAACGAAGTGTGGATTGATGGTATTCAATGATCCCTGTGATCAGACGGTGTCCATACAAGGCCAAGAAATACCGAGGGTAAGTGAATACAAGTACCTTGGAGTATGGGTAAATGAGAGTGATAGATACATGGAGGTACAGGAAAAAGCCTCGGCAGCAAAAGGAAAGAGGAATGCGGCAATAATGAAGCACAGAGCGTTGTGGGGATACAATAGGTATGAGGTGCTTCGAGGTCTGTGGAAGGGTGTAATGGTTCCAGGGCTTACTTTTGGGAACTCAGTGGTGTGCATGAGGGCAGAGGTGCAATCGGGAATGGATGTAAATCAAAGGACTGTGGGACGCCTCGCGTTGGGTGCTCACGGGAAGACGACAAACGAGGCTGTAAAGGGCGATATGGGGTGGGCAGGTTTTGAGGCGAGGGAAGCGCAGAGCAAAATAAGGTTCGAAGAAAGGCTAAGAAATATGAAGGAGAGTAGATGGGCAGAGAAGGTGTTCCGTTATTTGTATAGGAAGAGCGTGGACACACAGTGGAGAAAAAGAACTAGAAGACTCACTAGTAAATATACGGCTGGTATTGTGAGCCATATGTCAACAAAGAGCGTTAAGGGAAAAGTCAGGGAGGCGGAGAGGATTTACTGGATGGCAGCTATGGAGAAAAAACCGGCTCTGAGTAACTACCGCAAGGGCAAAAATGAAATAAGGAGGGAGGCATTTTACGATAATTCAAGGGGAAGCGCTTTACTGTTTGAAGCGAGATCGGGTTGCCTTAGAACGCGTAGTTATAAAGCAAGATTCAGTAAAGAAGAAGAACAATGCACATGCTGCGGGAAAGATAAGGAAACGGCGGAGCATGTTCTGATTGATTGTGGAGATATCCACCCAGGTGTACGTTTGGGCACGAGCCTACAGGAAGCCTTGGGTTTTAGGGACAACAATGGAAAGCTGAACACACCCGCGATTGAAATAAGTAAGAGACGGTTAGAGTATTGGTGGCAGAAAATTAGAGAGAAAGGACAAAAATAAATATTGGAAAAATAAAATATGGACAGTGTGCCGTAAATGGCAGAGAACTTAAGCTGAAAATTTACCTTTTTTTCCATTAAGATAAAATTTATCGAAGTAGAGGCATTAGGCCAACATAAAAAAAAGGGTTTTTTTTTTTTGTCGAGCCTGGTGGCATACTTGTCACCACCCCGTTATAAAGGGGACGCTCATAGCATCCATCCATCCATCCATTATACAGGCTGGCGATGCAAATTATAAAGGAAAGACTGCAGGCATGAATAGAGGATGAGGGGGTGCTGGCGGAACTGCAGAATGGGTTTCGTAAACACAGGAGGTTGGAAGACAATCTGATCTCACTGACGCAGTGCATCGAAATAGCAGAAAAGGAACACAGGCCCCTGTGGCTAGCATTTTTGGATATCAAGGGAGCGTACGATAGCGTGGTTCAAGAGGAATTGTAAGGAGAACTGGACACACTAGGCGTGGAACATGTAGTCACTAATCTTTTAAAGGATATCTATAAAGGTAAAAAGGTAGTTATAAAGTGGAAAAAACAGGTATCCAAGCCTGCAGAGGTAAAATGGGGGCTTAGGCAGGGGTGTCCCCTGTGTCACAGGTCCCGTTAATTAGGGAAGCGATCGCCGGACTAATTCCAAGGCCCGAAGTATCGGCCCCCCGAACCGCACCACGAAAGCGTGGACAATTTAGAACTGGTCCTATTTGGCGCGCCAGCGGACGCCAGCTGTGGCCCAAAGAAGAAGTCAGAGCCGAGAGTTGATAAACAAAACAAAATTATATTGTCAATAATGGCAGATCAAAACAATACACAAGTATGCACACTCCACAATAGTTTAGTACAATATATCACCAATCAAACAACGTACTACACAGTACAATCAGCCACACTCGAAACAACGGACACAGACAACAATACGCACTACAATGCAGTCGCATGCATTGAACAACCAAGACACTAAAGACTAAAGAGTTAGAAAACTTATTCAGTCCAAAGTTCTTGGAACAAAAGTCTGGATGATTCTCTTCCGAGAATAACTCACTCAAAGTCCAGCGTTGTTGTCGTTCCGCTTCACCCGAAGTTTCTCTTCCAGGAAACCTCGCGTCTTCAATTGGTCACTCTCAAGCTTCAAACTTCTTCGCCGGAAACACGTCGGCTTCCCACACGCAGCTGTTGCCACGCGTCTTCGCTCGATAGCGGTAGACACACACCCTTGCCTGTAGCTCGAGTCGTCACCCCTCAGGTGGAAATCCTCTTCTTCTCCTCCTTTGTCACGGCAGACAAAAGGCTTCGCCCACAAGGCGGTACACCCTACGCTCTCTGGTGCATACTTTTTTCTTCTCCTGCTTTGCCACTAAGGACAAAACCTTCACCGACCTCACGCACTCTGGCGTTAACTTCCTTCTTCTGCTGATCTCTCAACTCGGCTACTCGATTAAATACCTTCTGCGCGAGATTCCAGAAAGTTCTCATCATTTCGTCGGCGCGATACGCAGCGAAGGCTGGTGAGAGGGCGAGACGGTTCGCAGGCCGTCCGCGACGGATGACGCAACCCGGCATCACCCCGCCCCTTTCCATCTAGAACATTCGAGGGCTTGCTCGGGTGCCGATGAGAGGAGGTTCGTCGGCGAACCCACGCTTTCGAGGGGAGAAGGACGCCCACCCGGGGAGCCTTTGGATGCTTGTTTTCTTTTTTTTTTCGTTGACCTCTCGGCGCTTCGTCGCGAGAATTTGGCGGCGCACCCTTTTTTGAGCGCTCGTTTTGTGACACCCTGTCGCCCTTATTATTCATGATGTACCTACAAGGATTAGAGGCCAAATTAGAGGGAAGTGGACTGGGCTTCAACCTATCTTTAGTCAAACAAGGAAAACTCATTGATCAGGCACTACCAGCATTAATGTACGCAGATGATATAGTGCTGATGGCCAACAACAAGGAAGATTTGTAGAGATTGATGGACGTCTGCGGTAATGAGGGAGATAAGTTAGATTTTAGATTCAGTAAGGAAAAATCAGCAGTCATGATTTTCAACGACAACGAAGGTAGTGAGCTTAGAATACAGGAGGTCACGCTAGAGATAACAGATAAATACAAATATCTGAGCGTATTGATAAGCAATGAGGCCGAGTACCTGAGGGAACACGAAATATACGTGACTACTAAAGGTAACAGGAATGCAGCAGTGATGAAAAATATGGCACTGTGGAGTTACAATAGGTATGATGTTGTGAGAGGAATATGGAAAGGCGTCATGGTTCCTGGGCTGACGTTCGGCAATGCGGCCTTGTGCATGAGATCAGAAGTTCAAGCGAGATTAAAAATTAAGCAACGTGGAATAGGTAGGCTTTCTTAGGAGCTCACGGGAATACACCAAAACAGGGAGTACGAGGTGATATGGGATGGACATCATTTGAGGGCAGGGAAGCTAGCAGCAAGACAAAATTTGAGAAGCAATTGAGAGAAATAGGGGAGGAGCATTGGGCTAGGAAGGTTTTCAGCTACTTGTACATGAAGAATGTCGATACAAAATGAAGAAAGCAAACCAGGATATTGACAGGTAAATACTTAGAAAACAGCAGGTGGCCAAAGCAAAAAGATCTATCGGTTAAGAAGGAAGTGAAGGAAACGGAGACAGACATGTGGAGAATTGGCATGATTAAGAAGTCCGCACTCGAGATCTATCGAACTTTTAAGCAGGAAATCGCCAAGGTAAGGATCTATGATAATACTCGGGGTAGTTCTCTACTGTTTGAGGCCAGGACGGGAGTACTGCGAACCAAGACATATCGGGCCAAATACGAAGGGGTAGATACAGTATGCAGTGCGTGTGGAGAGGAGGAAGAAACTGCCGAACACTTGATAATGTTCTGTAAAGGGCTTCACCTTATAGTTCAGGATGATGGCGCAGAGTTTTTCAAAGCACTGGGGTATAGGGACCGGGAGGGCAAAATAGACTTTAAGCGGGTAGACTTAACCAGAAGGCGGTTATCTGATTGGTGGGTAAAGTCAAGGCACGAGTGAAAATTAAACCCTTCACTGCAAAGTACGAATCCTCAAACTCACCTAAAAAAATAAATCTAGTTTTTGGTTCATTAGGTATTACGGCTTGGTGGCGCTAGCCACCGCCCGATCTAAAGGGTGCAGCCACATCCGTCCGTCCGTCCGTCCGTCCGTCCGTCCGTCCGTCCATCCATCCATCCATCCATCCATCCATCCATCCATCCATCCATCCATCCATCCATCCATCCATCCATCCATCCGAAAAACAGTGGCGCAGCTCTGTTACCTAAAGGTAGCATATACAGTAACTCTACCCGAGATCGAGCGGAATCGCCGCCTGGTGGCCACTGGCTGAAACGCGCCTAGTGTATGGCACGGTTAGCGCGGCTAGAGTGACCTAGACTAGCCCGGCCGGAGTGCACGGCTGTGTTCCAATACTCACCGTAGACGGCTGTATAGACAGCTAAATGGATGGCGGCCATCTTAAGTCCCATTCTAATTCTCACGTAGCCGGCAAAGCAGACAGATCCGAGAAGACCGCATCGTAGACAAATACGATGCAGGCACGGAGGAAGGAAAGGTGATGCAGGCTACTTTGCTGTCTAAACAAGACGGCGGCTCAGCGAATCGCTCAGATAAATCAAATCTCGCCAGAATGGTCGTCTGCACACAAGCAGACGCTTTCCCAGACGCTCAATGTGACGGTAACATTGATTTGTTTTTGATTCCAACATAAAATAAGCCAGAAATGACAACTGTTACTTTTGTTTCTTTTAGCTTTTTCTTCTCGACGCGAGGTGGCGCATCGTCGCGTACTCCACTACCCATACCAAACTTTCCCAAGTCCCACATTACAGGTATCTTGGCTTATGGATCACAGATGACCTGAATTGGACGAAACACATTAATACAGTAACTAACACTGCAATGCGTAAACTGTTCTTCTTCAGAAGAGCAGTGAAACTCTCAACGCCCTCCGTCTGCTTTCTGGCTTATAAAACAATAGTTATACCGACTCTAGATTATGCTTCCATTATATGCGTCTCTTTTACCAAAACTAATATCAACAAGCTAGAAAGAGTACAAAAAAAGGCCATTCGTTTTATTTATAACAGCTTCGGGCGCACTTCAATTACGGAACTTTCAACTCGAGCTAATCTACGAACACTAACAGAAAGAAACCGCTTATCTAGACTAAAATTTCTATATCAACTAATAAAGGGACATTACAAGATAGACATTTCTGAAGTTCTTTCATTTTCGTCCGGTTATGCAACTCGACAAAGGCATGAGCGCACAATAACACCCTATGCGACCCGTAACAACTGCTTTGAATATTCATTCTTTCCACGAACTGTAAACGACTGGAACAAACTAACCAACACCGAAGTTTTACAGCCATCCTTAACATTGTTTTCTTCTAGCCTCAATAACAGTGTTTAATATAGCATGCCAATTAAGCTATGTCCCCATAAACGTTCGAATGTTTGCATATTTGGGTTGCTTTGTGCGTATACTTTTGCTTCTCTGTGTTTTTATCTTCCTGTTTTGAAAATTTGTTCGTCTTCATATTGAGCATTCATGTAATTCATGTAACCCACTCTGCGAAAATTCCTAGTAGGGATTGCAGTATTTATAAATAAATAATAAATCGATAAAAGCTGTCTAAACGTGTTCCAATTATAGGGCAGCATGGGCCCGGTGCGGTCTTCTATAAGCAGTCTGCGTAGACTGTCTACGTGCTGTCTAAGAATTGGAACACAGCCCACGCGGGAGATCGCGCGTGCCCAACACCAGCAGTCTAGGTGGTGCTGGCGTGCCACTCGTCCTAGAGTTAGTGTACATGCTCATACCTGAAAATAAGGTATTCTACCTAAAGGTAGCGTATATCTAGCTCGTCCGGTCGCGAGTCTGGATTGCTCCCTGCGTCGTCTGCCACATAAAATACCCCTGTCACACTAAACATATACATGTCGTTCGATTGGAATGGCATTCGAATCTAATGACATTATGCGGCTGCTGCATAGTGATGTATAATGTCATTAGAATGGGATGACTTAGGCAATCGAATGAGTTCGAGAAACACATTCGCCGTCGCAGTCGAACCAAATGTGTACTCTCAATTCCAGGGACTATATACTGAAAGGTGGCATTCGACATTCTTATTTTTGGACCTGCATTCATGGAAACACCAAATTAACGTTGTTTTCCGAGAAATCTCTCAATTTCACGAGGTGAGTTGTACAAAAGGCTGTCGCAAAATGTTTTTACTCTACCACCTTAGTGGCGTCTGGCGGCCATAATGTAAACAAGCAGAAGCCTGGGTGCACGTGTGTGCGTATCTCCAGCGATGACATCAAGGCAGCTTTCTTTTCTTTTTTTTTATCTTTCGATCAAGTATCTTCTTCTGGTTTACGCATATATTTCGCACCGCCAATTACAAAGCAACTAAATTCACCACTTGCTGCCACTTGTCGTCGTCGTTCAGCGGCTCATGCATGTCAGCCGGGTTTGTGTTCATTCTGCGGCTATACCGGCTAAGCGGATCGACTGGGTTTGGGGTATTTTGCGATATAAAACTTTAGGCACCTTTATTTAGCGATGCGACTTCCCACAGGTCATTTAAAATAAATAACTTCACTTTTATACCACTCTATATAGTTTCCGTCCAGAACTTCCTCGGCCATTTTTTTCTTCTGAATTATCGAGATTGATTTCATAAACGAACGGTATTACTTTTTCCTGAGTAGCACCGCACGGATCGAATGGCGTTCCTTCTGTTAACAATAGTGCAAGTTTAACTGCTTGTACGTTTGCGTAACATGATCTACTGACTGCAATAAAATCATTTTGGGCACTTGCCGAGATTGCTGTGTGTTATCGTCGTGCCCTCCATTTACCAGGATCACGTGGGCGCCGCTTTTTAGTTGAAGTACACCGTAAAAAACAGAAAATAGACCGATACGGAGGGGATTAAGCTCGAGTCACCCTGTGCATATATACTTCAATATTGGGCTAAATCTGTATACACACACCCGGTGTGCTTAGATTTGTGTTCACGTTAAAAAGTCGCGATGGCCAAACTTAATCCAGACGGCGCGCCGCATTTCTGTCGTATAATTTCACGGGAACGTTTTTTTTTCTACGATACTTTAAGCGCTTTTGAGGCGTTGTTTATAGACTGGCGGAAAAAGCACGCATTATTCGCTTGAAAAAAAAAATCTTTTGTCCAATCGAAGAACTGAACGAAACTTTGTTGCATCACTGTCATGCAGATAATCAATATGCTGAACTGTTATCTTTTTATAATGTCATCCGAGTAACGACAAGCGCGCCAGAATGCTGTCAGTCGCGTAGATTTCCAGAAGAAACGTTCATTTCATGAACAAGTGTATAAGAAAAATGCAGATGCGTATTCGCGGTTATCTTAGCTCATACTGTTCGAGGTATAGCGCATCCAGGACGGGACAGAGAAGAAAACACAGAACACATACACGGCGCTAACTTTCAACAATGCGGTTTAATCCGAGAAACAGCAATACTTATACCCAAGTATTGCTGTTTCTGTTTCTCGGATTAAACCGCATAGTTGAAAGTTAGCGCCGTGTATGTGTTCTGTGTTTTCTTCTCTGTCCCGTCCTGGATGCGCTATATACCTCGAACAACATGAATAACCAACAAGCCCGCCGTGCAACCTTAGTCGACTTAGCTCATAAGCCAAGATTACGGCATTTTTGTCTTTCTTTCTTTCTTTCTTTCTTTCTTTCTTTCTTTCTTTCTTTCTTTCTTTCTTTCTTTCTTTCTTTCTTTCTTTCGTATAACACCAGCACGCATGAATCAAATAATGAAGTCAGTCGCACTGTACAGCAGTGCATATAGCATAGGCGGGACTCGATCTCAGGACTTACCAGTAAAAATACAAGAAACGTGACATAGAGCGAACATTCGTTTCCATGGCAGATTGCGCTTCTCTCACAAGTAATAATAACGTTCGGCGAGCTTCGTGCATCCATTCGGCAACGGACGGCATGTACATTACAAGTAGGTTGCAGCCAACGCATTTTTTTCGCCAACAATCGTCTCCTGTATATACAGATCTGCTTGCGCCCCGCGGCCACCTATAGCGCCGTGATGGCGCTGCCATTTAAGGCCATCTAAAGTTACTGTATGCTACCTAAAGGTATAGCATATACAGTAACTTTAAGGCCATCTAGCGCGTGAACGGGACACAAAACTGTGACGCAATTCCGCACTGCCTGCATCATCTGCTCGCGTTCTTAGATGTCATTGCCGTCATTGTCATCATCGCCCTTTCCTGGCAAGGACTTTCTTGAGGCTCCCACATGTACGTTCGCCGTGGTCATGCGTCTCGCGAGCAGCCGCAGCCGATCACTGGCCTGCTAACGCGAGAACGGCAGAAGCACTATGACGTGACGATTCAGCGGTGACGTCGCAGAAGTTTGGCGGGTCACCTGGAGCTCGTTTTGTACGATGTCAATGTCCCGAGGAGCGCTCTTGTAGACCGCACACGCGAACTTCAAAATTCACGGAAGTTACCTTCCGAGCTGCATTAGCTGTGCAGACTTTTTTTTATAGATGATGTGTGCCTGTACAATTTTCGTCACGAAAATTGATTCCGAACACTATTTCAGGCACGAAATTACGTGTCGGTACCCTTTTAACAGCCCAATATCATGCTTGCATCCGTAAAATAGTCTTTCTCTCGCTTATATATATATATATATATATATATATATATATATATATATATATATATATATATATATATATATATATATATATATATATATATATATATATATATATATATATATATATATATATATATATATATATATATATATATATATATATATGACTATACGCGTTATTCGAAGGTCGTGGGTTCGATTCCTGCTCACAGCTGGTAATTTTTTCATCCACTTTTCTTTCTTCTTTCTTCTTATTTACATTCCATTGGTTCTAATAACTTCCCCTGTACATTTCTTGGCATTACTGTCTGTTATATCTCATTAATATTGTGTTAAAACACGGAAATACGAGCCCTTAGGTATACACTTCTCTCCCTTACTTTATATATATATATATATATATATATATATATATATATATATATATATATATATATATATATATATATATATATATATATATCACGTAACAAACCCGCTCGTGTGCGCAATGATTGTAGTGCTCCCTAACGTTTCGCGTACGAACGACCATATATAGCATTTGCCCCCATTGTGCTGTCTCGACAGGGCCGATACGATGGTGGTGGCTTTACGATGAACACGTTTTGCTATGGGCCACAAAAACGATAACCACTGTGACTGCTTATCGCTGTCATGAACTGGAGCGAGGGAAGCGTGTCATCCGTACGCGAAACGTTAGGGAGCACTAGAATCATCGTGCGCACTGATGCGCAAGCGCGTTTGTCCCGTGGTATTTCTTTTGTATTTCGCGGGCATTTGCAATTAGCAGAAAAACACTAATACCTAACAGATATAAAGTTGAAAACTATCTTATCGGTCGTTTTGCAAACCGATCTACAACTTTTTCATAAATTTTTTCATCTACCTTCGTTTCTTTAAAAGTCAGTTAATTAAACATATCTAATTAAACAATATTTGAGAACACAAAAAATAGTCTAACTCCAGGCAACGGTGAGCAACATGCGTTTGGTCGCGTCGTAATTACGTGTACCGGCATATTTTTAAACTCTGGCTCAAGTTACGTTGAACGCCCTGTATACGATGTAACAAGTATACCGTGCAAGCGAGAACGCACAAGATGAGGATACAGCTGCCTTGCCTTAAATTTTAAGTGCCAGACGCTCCCAAAAGAGCCGATTCGGTGCAAATTAGTCAACAGGTAACAGATCAGGTAGTTGCGCTTGCGGCAACGTTTGCAAGAAGTTAAACGGTGGTCTGCACGGCGCAGCCGAGCGAGACGGTATTCGCACAAAGACGAAATGCATCCTCACGTTTAAGACGAAAAGAGCCTTCGTTCAACTCGTGCACATTTCAATTAAATTGTACGTAAGTAACATTCCCTCTCTCTCTCCCAAAGGGAAAGGTGCGAGCTGACGGCGGCGCGGATGAAGCCATGCGCATGCCCGCTCACTGACTCTCAGTGACGCGTATGGTTCATGCATGTGCAGACTCAGCGTTGCTAGTGATTTTATGTTGAAGCATGCACCGGCTCCTCTGCGGCGGAGCTGCTCCCTGCGCTCACGTTTTTCACATTTGATAGCAACCTCGCAAGTTCCGCAATATGCTATCTATACTGGTGAGACGGAGAAATGGAATTATATATATATATATATATATATATATATATATATATATATATATATATATATATATATATATATATATATATATATATATATATATATATATATATATATATATATATATAATTTTGCTTATCTGGAGCACTGTATACAGTGCCAAAAATCAATAATAATGTCGATGGCGGGTAACGTATACAGCACCCGATATCGGTAATGTCAATATAGCGCTGGCCATGCCGCGTTAAAGTACGAATGACATTTAGATGCACTGCAGGATGCACCAGAATACAAGCTTTTATACAGAGCTGGCATACTTCCGGGCTTCTAAAACCTCGACGAACGGAGACATATCTCTATACTTTTGAAGTGAAACGTTGCCCGATAATTCAATGGGTTCTGCCTGACACTGAAGCGATTTCACGTCCGCGGGGTGCTATCCTAGACGCCTGCGAATTCCAGGATATTTGTCCAATTCCCTGACGTGTATTTTAAGTCAATCATATAGAGGTCTCACATATCTCTAGGTATCATTAGGTGACAACTATAGGCGAACCATACAGTTTCCAAATAGAACCGCGGATACCACATACGCTCGTCATCGAAGCGCGACTGCATGCAGCGTCTTCGGCGCAGTTTGCGAAGCTTCCAACCAGCGCTGTAAAACGCATGCACACGCTTTACAAAGCTGATAGGGAGCGTCGTAAGCTGCATGCAACTTCACAGCTACCATGCATGTTATAGCGATCAGGATTCTTGTACACTATATATACTGTGAAAGCTCTGTATACAACAGGAGTTGCTTCTTGAGTTCAAGCTATAAGTTTTAATGCGACGACACTCATACACACTAAACGAAAATGACGTGAAATAACCTCAAAGACTGGGTAAACCATTTGTCCTCTGGCGCACTACCTTTCCTGTTTTTTTTTTTACCACCTACTCTGGAGGTAAAAATTTACTCTCGTGCTGAGTTTTTGAACGTAGGGAGAGTAGTAATTATTTACCCCAGTGAGGTTTTGAGCGAGTATAGAGAGAGTAAATTTTTACTGCCTTCACAAGGTTTTTGAGGGGATTTCAGAGAGTTATTTCCGGTGGTAAAAAAATAAAAATTGATGGGTGCATTCGCCCAGAGTCGACAAATTTATCAAACAGCACAATTGATTGAATTTATTGAACGGCAGAATTGGTGACACATAGATTCACATACAGACAGACACCCACACACAACAAATGCAGAATAAAACACCACTCGCACAGACTACACGCGTTGCTCAACTACACTTTGACAATCCGGTATATATAGGCACGACTTTTTGACCGGCCCCGTAGGACCAGTAGGAAAGCGCTTTTTTTGCATCGATAAACAAGAACAGTTGAAGGTGCAAGCGTAAACTTAAGGTGGGCTGCAGGGCACTAAATGTCACACTGACCTTTTATTGTAAATCTACCCAATCTCACCTTTTCGAGTATCCAATAATTACTTGGCACACCGGGCTCATGGCCCCACGCGTGTTAGCACTGCTGATCCACAAGTCCATAAAATATATATAAGTACGCACAAACCATGGTACCTCAATGATTTTCATTGAGCGACGGTGCACTAACACAGTAGCAGCACGTATTCATCACAATGGGCGTAGAGGAGCGGTTCACGCCTGCACACAAGCTTCTTACCGACGGCGTACTAGGCCTTTTCGAGGAGCACGGCTATCCGATGAAACACAGCTGGCGATCACAGAACACATATCCTGTGTGAATTTCGTCGTCATTTCAGACACAAATGAACACGTGACCATTATCTTACGGGGACGGGGCGGTGTATGTATACTTCCAACGAAAGACCACCGTCCGGGTTTTCTTCGTGCTCACCGGCAGCCGCTTGTTGGTTCCGTCTGCCTCGTATAGGCTTTGTGCTACATGTTTGAGAGTAGTTGGTGCATGAGGTGGGCAATTCGGGCAGCACTTTACTCATGCAGACATCGCCTACTCTGGAACAAGATATATGCGATGCTTCTTTCACCTGCCCCGGCGACACAGTCCCACTGGTCACTGGCGGCCGCGGCTCGGTGCCGACGAGAGTAAAGCATTTTGCTTATTGCTTCTCCAGTAGGCAAGCACGGACGATGACACCAGATTGATTTTGTTACCACCGGCAGATATTCGCGATTCGGCTCGGAAGCGAGATATCCGCGACGTGCAGGTTCGGAGGCGCTCGGAAGCGCACGGTCGTTAGACGATGTAGGAAACACGTGTGATCCATCAGCCCAACCAGACACACAGATACCGAGCTTCTTGCACCGTCTGTCTCCAAGGCCACCGCCGAGCAAAAGACAACAATTTGCGAAAATATGCAACAAATTTCCTGAGCAGGTTTTCTTTCTTTTTTTTTTCTTTTTTTGAGATACCCCCCCCCCCCCCATCTTTTTTTCTTTTTCGTTCACAGAATGATGTTCTCGCTTGTTGTGCTTATGCTGCCCCCAGTTCCAGTGAAAGTGCGTCGACTCGAGGTTAGTCCCGAGGCACGGCGATGCCAAAAAAAAAAAAAAAAAAACTGTCGTCTTCGCGTACCTTCAGGAGAGCGTCACAATGGGGGATATGGGGCAAAAGCCACCGAAGCAGCTGCACCTTGCAGTCACGTGGTAATAAACTCTGAAACGCAGGTTAAAACTCACGTGATAGAAAACTACCTAAGTGGTAAAACTGGATTTTGACATCCTTTTACTACTTGCCTGAGAGGTGGTGGTAAAACTATGTCATGTACCATCTTTTACTCCTATACGAGGTAGTAATTTTAAACGCAAGAGAGTTTTCAGAGGTCATGAGCCGCAAAAACCCCAAACTCGGATAGTTTTTGCTTACAGTGTATGGATACTCCAGGTTCATTTTTGTCGTTGCTGCGTGATGTTCCGTACAAAGTTCAAATCATTAACACCACCCTGCACGTCTTATGTTCTGTGTGCGAGTGATAGTTTCGAATGCTGCGGACGACATCGGCTAAAAATTAGAAGCACCGTGCCGGCCCTTCGCGCGATAGGGCGATAGGAAGTCGCGATGGGACTCTACAGGCAGGAACTGCGTTGATCAGCCGTATTCGCTCGCGCGTGCCCTAATTTACCAGGGATCAGCAGATGGATCGTACATTTTTGTGTGTCACTCTCATTGCAAAGCAAAAACGAGCCTTTGTTCAGTTATCCCCCCCCCCTCTCATTTGACCATGTAACACAGCTGAATAAAATAAATAAACGTTTCACATTCGCCACCGTGGTTAAGAGCAGCTCTGGCGAACACTCTCTGGTTTACGTGCACAGAAATGCCCAAGTGGACGTACGAAAGAACAACGGCCGCTGTTTAGTCAATTGGCAGAGCATCGAACGCCTTATGCGAAGGTTGTAAGTTCAATCCCTACAAGCGGCAATTTTCGTCCACTAATTTCTTTACATTTATATCATATTTACCACGTTGCAGTAAAAGACTACAGGTAACGACATTCATTGGCTTCATTGTCTGTTGGTTTCATTATGCTGCCCCGCCGCGGTGGTCTAGTGGCTAAGGTACTCGGCTGCTGACCCGCATGGCGCGGGTTCGTATCCCGGCTGCGGCGGCTGCATTTCCGATGGAGGCGGAAATGTTGTAGGCCCGTGTGCTCAGATTTGGGTGCGCGTTAAAGAACCCCAGGTGGTCGAAATTTCCGGAGCCCTCCACTACGGCGTCTCTCATAATCATGAAGTGGTTTTGGGACGTTAAACCTCGCATATCAATCATCAATGGTTTCATTATGCTGTACCTAACAAGTAAAACTAGTCTTTGATCAATTTTCTTTCCTCAGCTAGCCCAAAAACCCATACCTTGCTATTGATGTTCACCGGGCGCACATATGCGCTGCACTGACATCACTTGCGTGCGTGTGTGGCATCAGCGATCATATACGTCGCCCATCCTGTACCCCTAAAACCAGACAATCAAATTCTATATACGCATTTAAATAACTTAGGCGGCTATGAAAAGTGGCGTTCGATTAACTTGTCTATGTATGCGCGATGAACATGCGTCGTTTTTATCTATGCATGTTATGCCAAAAAGCAGTCTTTCAAATTAAAAAAAAAAACGGCGTTATACTAAAGAGATATCGCAATATCACCTACGTGCCTATATTCTTTGCACGAACAGCCCGGTGATACTAGGCGTTTCGGTACGCCTTTCCCTTCGTTAGTGGACCCACATTTTTTTTACACGATGAATGACTGTGACGGAGATGTTGCATAACGGGTACTGCTTTTCCCTCGTCTCTTCTCCCGCATATTGTACCCTGCTGTTTCCCGCCGATTGACTGCTGAGTTATTGCCGGCTGACGATCGGGCGGCTGGCTGGGCCTGCTAATTCTCTGCGCGCTTTTCTTCTCCCCTCGCGCGGTCATAAAGTGTTGTCAAATGGGGCTCTTCAACTGCCTCCGCAAGGCGCGGCCACCCCACCACCGACGAGCGGCGTCCTCCCCCCGGGCTCCAATGTGCGCCCGGCAGTGGTGGGGCACCCTACTTATGTGGGCGAAACCACCACCACGTCGGCAGCAGCGAGCAAAAGGCGCACCTCGACGCTCTTCATAGAAGGCGTGTTCCACACTCCCCGTCCCCCCATCGGAGGAGCAACCGCTAAAAGGAACGGTTATCCCCCCCCCCCCCGTAGGCTTTACTACAACTGCGCTACCACCGCCGTTCTTTGTGAGGCGCTCCCCAAACACCCCCGGGGGGGATCCTCTTACCATCGCGACTGCGAATTTTTCTCCGCTCCTGCCCTGCACTATCAAGGCCCCCGGCTCCCTGTGTGACCTCTCGACATGGCTTTCCCATTCCACTTCGGCCCCCGTTGTTTGCGCTAGGCGCATGAAACTACCGAGGACAGCGGCACATCACCCACCCCACCTTCTTCGACAAACCTGCATAACCCCCCGTACACTTGCTCGCCATGCCTTCGTCGTTTGGCCAACGCAGCGCAAAGCTGCACCATGGTGGAAGCCTACACAAAACGTTAAAAACAGAGAACCATCCCAAGTGTCGATGCCTTCCCTCAGATGGCGCCACCAGTAGCGCTGCCTTGCCATTTGAACAAGCGGGTCACGGTTGCGGCTCTCTCCTTCCGTCTGCATTTCCTTGTTTATTTATTTATATCTGTTATCGCCGCTCTTCGCCTGCGTGTGAGTGGCTTTCGCTGCAGCCGATGACGTTTGAAATTTTATTTTTTTTCCCCTTTCTTGCACTCATGATTGGGCACTCGCTCTTTCTTGTGCCTTTATGCTGTTACTATAAGGTAAGGGATAAAAAAAAAAATGCGATTGGTCTCAACGAGCCCTTTAACATTCTTTCATGTACAATGGTCACTGTAGCTCAGACACGTGTAGAAACGACACTTCACCCTATTAATACTCTCGAACGACCATTGCAATGAAACAACGTGAAGAATTTGAACTTAACAGTTCATTAGCACACATACGCGTGGTGCACTGACTACTTTTGGCCACAAAACGCTACCACTGCATTATCGTCACCACCAAGAAGATTGCACGTGATGTCAAAGAGTAATAGTCCTGAAACTATATTTACAGAATCAGTCGGTTGACCCAGGCCATGAGGGATGCTTTTGAGTGGATGGCTCCGGACAATTTAGGCTACCAGGGTTTGCTTAAAGACTTAAGTCCACTGACATCGCACAGTACACTAGCCTGTAGCTTTTCGCTTCCACCGAAATATGAACGCCGCGGCCGTTTCCTGCACCAGTAACGCTCGTATTGCGCTGGCAACCAGTTTTTATAGATTAAAAGAACAATAGTTTCTCCGCGCAGGTGTTCGCCTCGAAGGCTCAGCACGAAGCGTCATTAAAATTTCGTCCATACACGTTTTTTATAGAATACCAATGGCTTGACCGAACCGTTTTTTCTTTAAGCCTAACCATTTGGTGAAGCCAAGAAAAGTATGCGCAGGCCAGTATACTTGCAGCTTTCAATTTAAATCTAGTTATTATAAGGTTAAGGGAGGGGAATGATAGTGGATGAAAGAGCAACCCTCCGTGGGGCTCAACAAAACAAAAGCTGTTGAAGCCCGTGGAGGCTCTCTAATAGGCAGCGGAGGCTCCTTGATCGTCTGTCGTGTCTTTTATCATTTGTCCGCATTTTGTTTTCCGCGCTCTAAATACATCGATTTGAAAGAAAGTTCGCATTATACACGAACAAAAAAAGCGCCTTTTCAAGGATGAGCTTCAAAGGCGTGGATACATTACCTTATTACGTTACAATTAACCTGTTCGTTAGCTGTATATTTCCGAGTGAACTGCCACCCGCAAAATCGAGAATATGTCTACGTGCCTTTTATTGTTTTTTTTTGTAATTGCACGCGATGTAGTAGTAGCAGCAGTAGTAGTAGTAGTAGTAGTAGTAGTAGTAGTAGTAGTAGTAGTAGTAGTAGTAGTTAGCCATGGGCACCTCCACAGCCGGACTAGAGCAGCGGCACCCGCGCATTCTTTTGAATTGGGGAGGAAACGTGCGCACGTTAATCATACATAAAAAGATAGTTGTTTCTGATGAATTAACTTACAGATACGAGTATCGGTGACATATTCTCTAATAAAATTCGCTATGAATTCGATGCTTACTAAAAGAAAAACTTGTAACAGAAGGACGCACTTTGAGCACCATCTGACCAGAAAAGGTTACCACGTTAAACTCGCTGGGCGTATACCCTCCTTGGTTTTAGTCGTCGCTTGCTGTCCCTGCGCATCTCTCTCTATATGTATACCTTTAATCCTATTCTTTTAACCCCTCCTTACCCCCATCCCTTGTGAGTTATACTGCTGAAGCGTCGCACCAGATGCAAACAGTTACGGGGCTCTTCTTTTCCCTTTTATAACCTCATAAGCAAGGTTTAGTGAGGATTGGGCAGCAGTGCCATGAACTAGCAGCGGTGAAAGGTGGAAACTAGACACGAAGCGCCGGCCGTAAGAGAGTCCGACCGTGCCACCTTTCGCTTCATATATATATATATATATATATATATATATATATATATATATATATATATATATATATATATATATATATATATATATATATATATATATATATATATATATAGCCCTTGGAATGTGCGCCTCGGGGCGGTACTTCTATACGCTGAATATACGATGAAAAAATGCGAGATGGCGCTACTTGGAGTGTTCAATAGATGGACGGACGGATGGACACACGCACGGATGGAGAAACAGACAGATGCACGGACGGACGGATGGGTGGATGGATGAACGCACGAACGGATGCGAGGTTGCACAGACGAACGGATGGAAGCGCGGACAAACTGGCGGAGGCTTCGCCCCACTCATCATCATGCACTCCGTGGATATGCTGTGACTTTTCTTCTTTTTGCAATCCTTGCGCAAGAAACAGTGATCATGTCTAACCAAAGTAAAGTAGCGAATTGGGCTATATAGCTGAAACATACTCATCACGTTCAGTGCAAAAAAAAACACACAAAAACACACGAAAGTGCACGACACAAGCGCTGTCTAACAAATGAACGTTTAATGGAAGAAACATGTCATATATATGCATACAGGAAGGCATAAAAAATCTTCACAACCCCCATCAAGCATGTAATCCCGTATGCTGTAGATACGATATATCTCAGCATCTGTGAGAGCGATTGAAGGCTGGCTCACGCACCTGTATGTTGCTGTTATAATTCCAAATGCTGCAGCACTTTCACGCGTGCGCTGCAGGGTCTGTCTCCACGCCTCATCATCACCACAGCGGTTTTGTTTAACTCAGCTGCGTAGCCGCACGGCTGGCAATAGAGGACAAGGTGCGTAGATGGTATACCTTTGTGATAGCTATACAATGCTCCCTTGGACGGTGAGGCCTTGTCCCGTTTGCCCAATGCACGTGTCCCCGCATGACAAAAGGATGGAGTCAACCATCCTTTTGTCAGCACAGTCAACCAGGTCCCGGAAACTCAGAGCTAGTTTCGGTTTCAAAGAACATGCACACTCGTCACCGGGCATTGCTCGGGTTGAACGGAAAGAGGTTGATGTGAATTGTTATGCCTGCGAGTCCACAGCGAACGGCCGTGTCTCTGAAAAAGGCAATCTGTGTCAAGGCCAGTCCGCCTGACGCGATCAACAACTCAACGGCGCCTCTCTGGCGTGCACGTGCAGTGAGTCAGCCTCGGCAAGCGACCCGTCGAGTAAACAACTGGCGTCTTCATGTCTGGGGGTCTGACGCATTGCGCGGCGACCCCATTGGAGGAGTCTGCCTTGACGACCAGCGGCGCTTCTTATTGGACATTTTGGTTGGACCCGGTGCAAATAAAAGAAGCCCTGCGGCGCGTCGCGGTCGGCGGTCCTAGGGAAAACTGACATGTGTGTCAGAGCGGACCCGTTGGAGAGCAGACCTATGTGTTAGAGAGGAGAGCTCGGCTCTTCGAGTCTCTGTCGGCCCCAGTGCCGAATTTGTAACGCCTCTGTATATATGCTGTACATAAACCTTGTTTAACTCACCGTCGTCTCGTCCGCTCGTCTTATCAGCTCTGCGCAGAAGCAGTCGCGAGCTGAGAAACATACGCTACCAAACGGCTGGTGACCTTCCCGGCGGAGTTGGAAGCAGTGGCGCCTTCGGGACCGTGTTGGCGTCGCCGTCTTTCGAAACAGTGGTTGCAGCGGTGGGATTTCGAGGAGCCCTTCGTAACGTCGTCGGAGGCGTGCTTCGCAACAGTGGTTGGCAGCTGCGGGATCGGCCGGCGTCAGCGACATCGATGCGGTGAGTGCCTGACGTTTTCCCCTCAGTTCACCAGACTACTCTAGCTCAGGTTGTAGTAGTTTAGAGAAGGGCTGTGTGAAGCATTCGAGTGAGCTTTGATCGTTTCAAGCCAAGTTGAAGTGCTTTGAAACCAAAGTTAATGCGGAGGTGGTAAACACGGGAGTGTGAAAAATTGCTTGCGCGTCTTGCTAGTTGACTTATAGTGGGTACGGCAAGTAAATTGTTAACAGGGGCAAACAGCAAGAGGCTAGTGTGAACGATGGAGAACCTTAAAGTGAAGGAACTCATCGAAATTTGTGAGGAACTCGGCATTACTTTGGGCCATGCGAAACGAAAGCAAGCGATCCTTGAGATCATGAAGGATGAGGGAGTGTCGGCGGAGGAAGTCGATGAGGCCTGGGCGGATATCAAAGCACGCCGCGAGGAGGCTGAAAGGCGAGAAGCTCGTGAAGAAGCTGAAAGGCGCGAAGCTCGCGAACGTGAAGAAGTTGAAAGGCGCGAACGTCGCGAGCGCGAGGAGGCCGAGAGACAGGAGCGCCTCGAGATGAAACGACTAGAATTGGCAATCCTACAGTGTTCGCAGGCGCCTAGCGTAGCTTCTCCGACGACTCAGGTTAGCGGTTTTAGAATTCGTGACCAACTGCCACAGGCGAGGACATGGCGAAGTATCTCGTCAAGTTTGAACACGTCTGTGAGCGAAACGCTTTGGAGCGGTCTCTTTGGGCGCGGAACCTGTTAGCTCTTCTTCCCGGCGAAGTGTCCGACGCGATAACTTGCTTGTCGAGGGAAGCGTTTGAGAGATATGACGAGGTTAAAGAAGTGCTCTTGAGACGTTATAAGTTGTCACCCGAGGCTTTCAGGCAAAGGTTCCGGTATGCTAAAAAGGGGAATGAGTCACACGTTGACTTCGCGTTTCGTCTTAAAGCTGATTTAATTGAATGGCTCAAGGGCGAAGGTGTTTATGACGACCGCGATAAAGTGGTGGAATGCGTTGCATTGGAGCAATTCTACCGCTGCATCGAGGAGGATGTCAAACTTTGGCTGCAGGACAAAATTGGTGAAGTACAGCTAAACAAGGCAGCAGAGTTAGCTGAGGAGTATTATACTCGCCGAAAGTTGCACAGCAGGGCAGTGCGCGTTGAAAAGGATGAGAGAAAAGAGGGCTTTTCAAAGAAACCTAATTAACGGAGACCCGCTCCGCACCGTAATTTCAAGAAGGACCCGTGTCTTACGAAGGACAGTGTAGGGGAAGGGCAAACACAAGCGGAGAAATCGAGTGAGGTTTCTACCACACAGGCACTTGAATCGGAAAACAAACGGAAGCCGCTAATCTGCTACAACTGCAAAAAGGAAGGACACATCGCGAGAAACTGTCAGGAAAAGTTTGCCTTCGCAACAATCCGAGAATCAGAAAAAAACATGCGGTTGTTGGAGCCGTATCTCCAAGAAATTAGGGTGAATGAGAAAACGTGCACTAAGACTCAGCGGCAACCATGGACGTTGTCCATCCTTCATTGGTGTCTCCGGATGACTTTACAGGAGAATGCGCGTGGATCAGGCAAGTCGCCGAGGAGCAGAGTGTTCGCTTACCAATCGCCACGGTTGTCATTGAAGGCCCGTTCGGTAAGCTTCGCACCGAAGCGGCTGTGTCTGCCGCACTAAATGATCGTTTTCCTTATCTTTTCTCCAACAACTCAGAGCAGCTTCTCAAAGAGCAGGGCAAATCGTTCTTCCCCAACTTAGCGTGCATGGCCCTCACGCGATCGCAAGCGCGGAAGCTATCGCGGCAGCTTGATCTGGTTCAATGCGGTGAACTCTCAAGTGACCTTGTCGGCGGGTCGACGGAACCCCAGAAAGGAAATTTTCCGCATGAGTCATGTGAGCAGTCACGCGAGCGGCCCGTCGCGGAAGCGGCCGGCGCGGTATGCGTAGGGGAAGACGACATGGCGCCATTGAATCAGAGCGAGAGGGTTGCAACGCTCTCGCCTGTAGCGGAAAGTTGGAGCGAGCTGCCGAGAGTTGATCGAGAGACGCTCATTCGAGAGCAGCGTGAGGATCTCTCGATTGAAGCGCTAGTGGAAAGCCACAAAAACGCGGCAAAACTGCTGTCGAAGGAGCACTACGAGAAATCGGTGAAGAAGCGTGCTTTTGAAGTAGGAAGTCAGGTAATGCTGCTGCAGCCGTCCAAAAGGAACAAGCTTGAGGTTGATTGGGAAGGGCCCGCTAAAGTATTATCGAAGCTTTCTGATACCAATTGTGAAGTTAAATTAGGAAGGCGGCTGAACAAAATTTACAACGTGATGAAACCATACGTTCATAGTCAAGCGGTCGTAAAACTGTTGTTGAATGCTTCAGAGGAAGAGGAAGCAGAAATGTTTAGTTCTAGTGAGGTAATCGAAAGGGAATCGGAGGTAACCTTGGAGCAGTTGAACCTAGAACCTAGGTTAAGTGAAGTCCAGAAGGAGGACCTGAAAAAAATGTTTTGGTGGTTGAAGACGTGTTTTCGGACTGTCACGGAAACACGACGGTGATCGAACACGATATCGAGCTAAGCGGTGAGGAGTCAATCCGTAGCAAGCCGTATCGTTGTTCCCCTGTGCAACGTCGCAAGTGTGAGCCGCTCTTGGTACCGCATAGGTATCGTCGCATAAAGTTGCCGGTTACTGAGGTGGAGCATGATGCTCCACAGCGCAACTTTGACGTTCGCTAAAAAAAAAGGGAAAGCTAAACGCTAATGCAGACAACGCAGACGCATTGAGCCGTGCGTTTAGTTAGTACCTTCTCAACCTTTCGGTTTCTCACTGGCGATTCGGGGCAAAATTTTGACCTCATCACGACCTTAGCTGAGCGCTCTCGTTCAGAGTGATCTCAAGGGGCCAACTTTATGTGGTATTCTAATTCGTTGCGTTGTTGTAAGTGTGAAAAATTCAAGTTCTTACTTTAAGAGTCTTGTGTCCCACATGTGCCTCTTGATGTAGAGGGAACAAAATTCCGATAGACACGTAGATAGGTATATGTTGTACTATACTTTGTCTGGTGTTCTGTTGGGTGACCGAGGGCACTTGCTTGTGTCGTGTGTTGTCTGTTGTCGAACCGTTCTTAGCAAGTTGCAGAACCATCGACAAGTGCTGAAACCGAAGATGGTCAGAAGAGACGAGTGAAGCTGGTCAGCAAGTTGTGGCGACAAGCCAGTGGAGCTGGGATCTGTCGTCAAGAGTGGGATGTGTTCCCGGAACAGAGTCTGGAGCTGCATTCTCCCCATGGCCCTGGAGGCGAACCTGGAGGGACCTGGCGAACGAGCGCGCCTGTCATCCGAGCCCCGTGGAAGCAGCTCGTCTTTTCGGCGCATTGTCTGGCGGCGGGGGTGCTGTTATGCCTGCGAGTCCACAGCGAACGGCCGTGTCTCTGAAAAAGGCAATCTGTGTCAAAGCCAGTCCGCCTGACGCGATCAACAACTCAACGGCGCCTCTCTGGCGTGCACGTGCAGTGAGTCAGCCTCGGCAAGCGACTCGTCGAGTAAACAACTGGCGTCTTCATGTCTGGGGGTCTGACGCATTGCGCGGCGACCCCATTGGAGGAGTCTGCCCTGACGACCAGCGGCGCTTCTTATTGGACATTTTGGTTGGACCCGGTGCAAATAAAAGAAGCCCTGCGGCGCGTCGCGATCGGCGGTCCTACACACTAAACAAAAATGACCTGAAATAACCTCAAAAACTGGTTAAACCATTTGTCCTCTAGCGCACTACCTCTCCTGGTTTTTTTTTACCACCTACTACCGAGGTAAAAATTTACTCTCGTGCTAACTGAGTTTTTGAACGTAGGGAGAGTTGTAAATATTTACCCCAGTGAGGTTTTCAGCGAGTATAGAGAGAGTAAATTTTTACTACCTTCACAAGGTTTTTGAGGTGATTACTGGGAGTTATTTCTGGTGGTAAAAAATAAAAATGACGGGTGCATTCGCCCAGAGTCGACAAATTTATTGAATAGCAGAATTGATTGAATTTATTGAACGGCAGAATTGGTGACACATAGATTCACATACAGACAGACACCCACACACAACAAATGCAGAATAAAACACCACTCGCACAGACTACACGCGTTGCTCAACTACACTTCGACAATCCGGTATATATATAGGCACGACTTTTTGACCGGCCATGTAGTACCGGTAGGAGAGCTCTTTTTTTGCATCGATTAACAACAACGCTTGAAGGTGCAAGCGTAAGCTTCAGGTGGGCTGCAGGGCACTAAATGTCACACCGACCTTTTATTATAAATCTACACGATCTCACCTTTTTGATTATCGAATAATTGCTTGGCACACCGGGCTCTTTGCCCCACGCGTGTTAGCACTGCTGATGCACAAGTCTATAAAATATACCTAAGTACGCACAAAGCATGGTAGCTCAATGATTTTCATTCGGCGACGGTGCACAAACACAGTAGCAGTACGTATTCATCACAACGGGCGTAGAAGAGCGGTCCGCGCCTGCATACAAGCTGCTTACCGACGGCGTTCTAGGCCTTTTCGAGGAGCACGGCTATCCGATGAAACACAGCTGGCGATCACAGAACACATATCCTGTGCGAATTTCGTCGTCATTTCAAACACAAATGAACACGTGACCGCTATCTTGCGGGCACGGGGCGGTGTATGCATACTTCCAACGAAAGACCACCATCCGGGTTTTCTTCGTGCTCACCGGCCGCCGCTTGTTGGTTCCGTCTGCCTCTTATAGGCTTCGTGCTACATGTTTGAGAACAGTTGGTGCATGAGGTGGGCAATTCGGGCAGCACTTTACTCGTGCAGACATCGCCTACTGTGGAACAAAATATATGCGATGCTTCTTTCACCTGCCCCGGCGACACACTCCCACTGGTCACTGGTGGCCGCGGCTCGGCGCCGACGACAGAGTGAAGCATTTTGCTTATTGCTTCTCCAGCAGGCAAGCACGGACGATGACACCAGATTGATTTTGTTACCACTGGCAGATCTGGAGATATCCGCGAACTGGAGATATCCGCGACGTGCAGGTTCGGAGGCGCTCGGAAGAGCACGGTCGCTCGATGATGTAGGAAACACGTGAGATCCATCAGCCCAACCAGACACACAGATACCGAGCTTCTTGCACTGTCTGTCTCCAAAGCCACCGCCGAGCAAAAGCAACCATTTGCGAAAATATGCAGGACAACTTTCCACAGCAGGTTTTCTTTCTTTTTTTTTCTCTTTTGAGAGCCCCCCCCCCCCCCCCCGTCTTTTTCTTTTTTTTTTTCGTTCAAAGAATGCTGTTCTCGCTTGTTGTGCTTATGCTGCCCCCAGTTCCAGTAAAAGTGCGCTGACTCGAGGTCCGTCCAGAGGCACGGCGGTGCAAAAAAAAAAAAACAAAAAAAAACATCTGTGGGCTTCGCGTACCTTCAGTATTCACTGAGAGCGTCACAAGGGGGGTATGGGGCAAAAGCCGCCGAAGCAGCTGCACCTTGCAGTCACGTGGTAATAAACTCTGAAACGCAGGTTAAAAATCACGTGATAGAAAACTCCCTAAGTGGTAAAACTGGATTTTGACATCCTTTTACTACTTGCCTGAGAGGTGGTGGTAAAACTATGTCATGTACCATCTTTTACTCCTACGCGAGGTAGTAATTTTAAACGCGAGGGAGTTTTCAGAGGTCATGAGCCGGAAAAACCCCAAACTCGGATAGTTTTTGCTTACAGTGTAGGGAAAACTGACATGTGTGTCAGAGCGGACCCGTTGGAGAGCAGACCTATGTGTTAGAGAGGAGAGCTCGGCTCTTCGAGTCTCTGTCGGCCCCAGTGCCGAATTTGTAACGCCTCTGTATATATGCTGTACATAAACCTTGTTTAACTCACCGTCGTCTCGTCCGCTCGTCTTATCAGCTCTGCGCAGAAGCAGTCGCGAGCTGAGAAACATACGCTACCAAACGGCTGGTGACCTTCCCGGCGGAGTTGGAAGCAGCGGCGCCTTCGGGACCGTGTTGGCGTCGCCGTCTTTCGAAACAGTGGTTGCAGCGGTGGGATTTCGAGGCGCCCTTCGTAACGTCGTCGGAGGCGTGCTTCGCAACAGAATGTTCGCATTTATTGGCTTTCACAAATTTTTGCAAATAAAAAAATTTCGATACCCCAGTAAGAAACTTTCCCGTTGTTTTTATGTGTTTTTTATTATTTATTTCGTGAATTTTAAATCAGTTCGAAGTGCGGGATTGATTGATTTGTGGGGTTTAACGTCACAAAACCACCATATGATTATGAGAGATGCCGTAATGGAGGGCTCCAGAAAATTCGACCCCCTGGGGTTCTTTATAACGTGCACCCAAATCTGCGTACACTGGCTACAACATTTCCGCCTGCATCGGAAATGCAGCCGCCACAGCCGGGATTTGATCCCGCGACCTGTGGGTCAGCAGCCGACGAAGCGCGGGAAGTGATCGACTTGCATTTGTAGCACTTGCCTCCGTTTATTTTCGCCCCTCACACAGCGATATCAGAAGTTGGATCGCGCTCAGTTATCTCGCTCAGTTGGCGTGTCAACTATATACGGGAGGGGAAAAAACATCAAGTTCTGGCGGGCAGATAACGGAAGCCGCAGTGAGCTACTCCGAACAAGTCAGCCATGTGTTCGTCGAAGATGGCTTCATCGGGCAACACATGTTTTCCGTGCCTCTGCGGTGTGCTGACCCGGGATTTCCAGCTCCGCGAAGGTTTTTCGGCGTTCACTATAGGCACGGGTGAGCTTAAGAATTTGGACCCATCATTTGAGCAGGTATTGATTTTGCATGAGTACATATGAGTAAACCTAGTTCTCTGCAAGCCTCACATGGACTGACAGAAGTGCATTGTCACTTGACAAACTGGTGAAGACGGCAGCCAAGCTCCTGTCGGGAAAATGCCTTATTGAAAGGCTTGAATTTGAGTTTGCTCTGCTACATAGTCTCACTTTCTTTTACTTTTGGCGTGTAGTTCAAATGATGTCAACTAATTATAGGCTGTTTCCTGCTCATGAAATTCTTGTAGCCACGGTTTCAAAATATGTGTCTTTGCTTTCAATGGTGTCACTCAAATACGCGTGATGTACTAAATGCTTCTAAAAAAACAGCATATCTACGGAGTGAATGATGGAGAGTGGGGCGAAGCATTCTTCCGTCCATGCGTCCGTCTGTGTGACCGTCCATGCGTCTTTTCGTGCGCCCGTCCCTGCGTTCGTTCACGCATCCGCCCCTGCGTCTGCTCATGCGTCCATCCATGCATTTGTCTGTGTGTTCGTTCGTCCATCTATTCAACACTCCAAGTCCCACCATCTCGCATCTTTTTATCATATATTCCCCATATAGAAGCACCGCCATTCAGTGGACATTCCAAGGACTAAACGAGAGGTGGCACACGCACACTTTCTTACGGCTTGCGCTTCGGGTCTACTTCCCACCTTCAACCACCTTGAGTTCATGGTATATACTAGTTCACTGTATTCATGGCACTGCGGCCCAATGCTCGCTAAATCTTTCTAAAAACCAAGGAGGTTACGCCCAGCGAGTATAACGTATAGCAACCGTTTCCTGTCAGATAGTGCTCAATGTACATGCCAGTGGCTGCTAATGTGAAATGAGAGACAGGATGATTCAGCTTTTAATTTCTTACGGCTTGCGCTTCGTATCTGCCTCCCCCCTTTAACCACCTCGAATTCATTCATGGTATATACTAGTTCATTGTATTCATGGCCCTGCGGCTCAACGCTCGCTAAACCTTTCTAAAACTAAGGAGGTTACACCCAGCGAGTATAATGTAGCAACCCCTTCTTGTCCGATAGTGCTCAATGTACATGCCAATGGCTGCTAATGGGGATCGCAGCGTGCGCGTTGACTAAAAGCCGAATGGTCCTGTCTCTCATTCCCCATTAGCAGCCATTGGCATGTACATTGAGCACTATTTTTTATTGTTAAACAACGCACAGAAGAAATCTCTCACCGGCACCACCTTGGAGGTCAAATGTTATACCTATATCGGGTATGTGCCACTGGTGGCTACGTACTACGAGGGACGCCCAAGCCACGCCATAAGGAGCTTCGCCCCTAAAATATTAGAGAGAATGGCGGTGGGGCCAACGTTTTGACAAGTGAACTTTTCTTCGCCAAGGCAACGCTGTTGCCCTGACGAAGACAAGTCAACTTGCCGAAAAGACATTCTCGAAAAACCTTCGATCGCTTCAAGCATTTCCGTGCCTCTGAACTTCAGTCTCCTTTGGTACTCAAGCTCCGTAATTATACCATGTGCGCCGTTATAACAAACATGACTGAGTCAAATGCGACATGTTTTACTCGCGACTGTTGATAATTTTGGCATTGGTTCCGATCAACGTTTGCTCATTATGTGCGTATGTCGGTTGTTATTTACAGCTGTTTTTATAGATTGACACTTTCACCCTACGTTTGTCTGTTTTTTATACAAAACGTGCAATGACAGGTTATGAGATATATAGGTGGCTTGTTTCCCACGCCTGCAGTCTTTGCGACCACTTCACAGCGACTGTTTCATCGCCTGAAACGGGAACAAAAAGAGGGTCTTGACGATGCGGACGGTGGCCTCGGATGGGCGAAAAAAAAAGTTCGTCGTTATCCCGTACCTGCAATCTGTGTCGCTCTGTTTAAAGAAGGTGGCTAGTCATTATGACATAAACGTTGTCTTTCGTGCTGTCAAAAAGATAGGAAACGTGTGTGCGAGAGTTGCAACAAAACAGTGCAGGAGGGGCAAGCCACTATCAGCGATGAAGGTTGCTTTATAAGTCACTGTAATCGTTTCCCCGACTGTGCGAGTGCAGTGATGTACTCCATCCCTGTGTCATGCGGGGGCACGTGCGATGGACAGACGGGACGTTGCCTCAACGTCCGTCTAAGAGAGCACACTATTCCCCCGTATTCTAGAACGTCCCTCCACTCAACGCTTCACCTTTACTTGAGGAAGCCGATGGGAGCTCCGTATCTAAGCAGGGAAAGTCACTGGATATCAGCGATAATATGCTGCGGTTAGCACAGCATCACTTTCAGCCGAGCAGTGGCACAGTGCTCAACTCTGTCAAGTGAAGGGTTAAAGTCGAGGAGTGTTTGTGAATACGTGGGTATATCTCCCTGAAGGGTACGTCATCTACGCATCTTGCCCTCCGTTGCCGGTGGTGCAGCTATGCAGCTGAGTTAAACAAAACCGCTGTGGTGATGAGGCATTGAGACCCGCGCATGCGTGAAATTGCTGAACCATTTAAAATTATCACAGCAAGAGACAGGTGCGTGAGCCAGCCTTCAATTGCTCTCACAGATGCTGAGATTTCGTATCTACAGCATACGTGATTGCGTGATTGGTGGGAGTTGCCAAGATTCTTTATGCCTTTCTGTATGCATACATATGACACGTTTCTTCCATTAAACTTTCAGTTGTTAGACAGCGCTTGTGTCGTGCACATAATTGTGTTTTGTGCTATTTTTTATGCTCTTATCGCGATGAGCACGTATAACCAACTAGCCAATTGTCAAGTTTTTGTCATGTATAAAATGCTCGTTATGCCGATGATCAGATTGCCGGCGGTTGATTATTGTGCTAGGCGCTATCGCCACTCTCTGTTTGTGACTTCTGGCGACGATATCGCCTAATAAAATGTTTCATGTGTGTAGTTCATGTTCCACACCATCACCTCCACTTGACAGTGTGCTAAAAAATACCCCCCACCGGAAAATATAGGAAGATAGAGACAGCAAACAATGATACACGTGAACGGTCTCCAAAGTGTACATCTGGTGGGTCGCATCTGGATCCAGTCACGTATCGCTCTGTCCAACGAATAATATGCTAAGGAAGGTGCTCGATGGCATTGTTACAAAAGGGTTCGATGTTGATGCTGACGATGTTGATGCTGATGATGAACTCGATGCTGATGAGGTTCTATATGATACAAGACATATATTTACGCTATTTAGAACTGGTTTAGGGAGCCGAAAATCTAAGGTATTTCGTTATTCGAAAAGCACTGTTCCTTCGGTCGTCGAGTCTTCCCGTACCACCCACTCTCTCCATCTCTCTTTAGCCACGCCGTCTGGTCTAACTATATATAGGAGCAGTATGGTCCTATATGCGGTATGTGACACGTGGTGTCGGTCGTGCGTGTAAACAAAGAGCTGACGAATGGAACACCGCCTTTCTGCCGCGGCTGCTGTAGAACGCGCTGTCTTCCCTGCAGTCCCGCGGTTAGCGAGGCAGTCGCGCTGCGCTCCATCTGCGGCGGTTGATGCTAAATGGGCTGCACGAAATTGCCCGCGTTGGTCACGCTACTCACGGCGTTCTCTATTTCATGTAAACCATGTGCCTATATACCAAGCGATTTCAGCCAGTTCTTTCTGAACAATGCGTGACGCGACTGGTGAAGTGCATCGGCAAGCCTCTGGTGCTAAAGGAGCTGCATAGACTCAACGCCGTCGATGCCAGAATTCAGTGATGCGCGTCGCCGATGCTCAATCTCTGCTCTCCGAATTCGCTGTAGGATCGTAATCATCGGATAAATTTTGTCAATGGGGGAACGAGTTTGTCTGAAGAGCTGTATACTAACTCCAGCTTCACTTTTCGGTAGTCTATGTACATCGAAAATTAAGTGGGGGAGGGAATGTCGGGACATCCGGACCTTTCTTCTGGGAAAGCAAGTATATATATCAACAAGTTATAGAGCGTGGCAGCAAGGGTATTCGCAATGCCTCTGTAACTATATATAGGTGGCACGCTGTGCGATTCAAGATGGCGCCCGGAGGAGGGTCAACCTGTTTGATAGCATAAGAACAGGTATACGTGCGGACGTATGGATCGTTTCGACGGATCAAGTCGTGAGTTTCGCTGAAATGTAGATGAGATCAATATATACTGTTCGAAATCATGGAAGCTCACCACCTGATTATCTGCTGCGGTGTGAAAGGCTACATTTCAGCTTCGTTACCATGCGTGAGCTACGTTTTTAGCAATCCTGTGTGTACTGCAGAAAGCTGCGCCAACTGTATAGATTTGACGTATGAACTGAACAGCATCTCCAAGGAAGCACCAAGCCTGCCTGACGGATCTGCCGCAGCAGTACGCCGAGTCATGCCATCGGGGCTGCACGGGATTGGATGTTGAACGCGGCGATGGTTGGCAAACACATAACACCGTCGTCATTGCTTGCGTTGTCAGGAACACGGAGTTGCTTTTTCAACGGATCGCAAGCATTTAACATCCTATAGCGCTTGTGTCACAGCCATGCTCAGACTCTATAGCCATGCGCAAATCACTGCACTCGAATGTTGTATATATAGGTTCCATCAGCGTGATCGGAACAAGAATATCGAAAACAATATACACGTATTTTTTTAGCAACGTTGCAATTGCGAAAATTTGCTGAACAACAACGCCGTTCGAGAGGTGCTGGTGAAGTACAGGGGAAGTTAGCAGAGAGGCGTGATTGTATACTCGGAACTGCGTGTTTCATCGCTCTAACCATGTCACTTCGCTGGTCAAGCTCGAACGTGTTGGTGGCATGCAGCGCTCCACAATATCTACAGTAATCGGATGCAATGCACAAGAAAAATTTATGTTTTTACTTTGACCTCAGTGAAAACTATTATATAAATAATACAATCAATAAACTTACGAGCGCGAAAAAACGTTAACGCACGAGGGAAATAGCATGCAACTGGCTCCTCGTGAGTTAGCAACTGATCGTTCATCGCTGTCACTCCCGGTGCTTTGACAACCTTCTATGTCCAGTGCAATACCCTCGTCGTCAAGATTGTTTCTTTCAACATCACAGCTGAAAGCAGTCAGAGGAATTCCCTCCGCGGAACGGCTTCGACACCACCAACACTGCATGCGTCACTCACCACGCACAAAACCAACACCGCGTCACTCACCACGTTTATCCGGGCGCGGAAAACATTTCGCTCAGAAACTTGGCAACGAATGAGTCGCTTGTAGTGTGCTGCCATCTATCGACGAACGTAAAAAAACAAGCAGTGCATTGTTGGGCAAGGTTGGGAAGAGCAAATCGCGAGCCTGCGCTATTTACGCCGACAATGAATGTTATGAGGTTAATGTTCTACAAAAGCACTGACCAATGCTATACGCACGTGAAACAAGGTGAGTTTCAGCAGCTATAATGTTATACAATAAGATTTAACTATCCCACATGGCTGCACAAAATGTCACGAAGCTCAAGTGTTCTTCGCGGGCTACAATCGAAAGCGCGAGTTGCCACGTATTTTCACTAAAACTTCGTGTCTTCCAAGAACGAATCAGATGTGTTGTGTCATGGACAGTCCGGTTTATTCACTGATGCACGAAACATACAAAGTGGTTTCTGTTCGTTTATTGCTAACACGTTCACACTGAGGCTGTCGCAGCCGAACAAGGCGGCGTCTGCTATACTGACCATCCTTGAGAAGACGCTCCTGAATTCCGCTTGGCGGTGCGACAGTCTATGACCATTGCGCTGCTGTAAAAGTTGTCTCCGTGTGATGATGATGATGAAACATTTATTTATGAAAAAGGGGTTAAAACAAAACAAAAGAGAGGGGAAAATGTCAAGGGTGGTTTCTCCGTTACAGGACACCAGTGGCCGCCGCTGCTCGGAATTTTTCATCCAGTAGACTCCTTTGGGTCTTCAAATCAGGTCGGGCGGTGACGGCCTCCCAAGGCTCCCCCAGCAGCGTGAGTACCCGTGTAGTTACCACTGCAGAAACATCGATCAACTCCGAAATCGTGCTAGCAGTAATCACATTCGTTTTCCCTTTCAATATTGTTGAGACTTCGGCCTATAGGTTCGTACACGCGAACGATCACAACCGCGAAAAACGCTTCCGCCCTAGACGAATGACATTAGCCCAGAAAGCAAGCTGCTCGACTTCTGGGTGCTTTCGCGTGACCACAGTTGCGCGTAGCGGCGGCGAAAAAACACAAGGAAACAAGAAAAAAAAAAGAGTAGCGATGCTGATAATCTAGGCGAAACGGCTCGAAGGCGGCCTGATTGAGCTGTGCGCATACGGCAATCGATCGCCGGACCCGCGAGCAGGAAGCAACGCTCGGCAGCCGTCATCGTGCGGTGCGAGCGGAGACGACGTTGCCATGGTGGCCCCGTATCGGGAGCCGTCCAATGGGCGGAGGAGGCTCTGGCGGCGTGCCCGAACGATTGCTTCGTTTTGTTGCGCCTGTATTTTCGCGGTTTCCGCGTGCGTAGCCAGCGCACCCGGCAGCGGGGAGAAACACTCTATCGTGTCGGAGTCGCCTCGGGCGCGTGCGCTCGAAGCACCGTGTTGTGTGCCTTCTGTTTTTATTTTTACATGCCTCTCGCTTGTAAACGAGCTCTTCGATGGGAGGGAGAGCTTCGAAGGGGGGCTTCGGAGAGAAGACGGGCGCGGGAGTTGGAATTACCTTCTCACCCTTCACTTCATTCCTCCTGTTTAGCTCCGACGCGCGGTTCTTCACCGCGCACTGTTCTCGCTACGGCTACCCCCTTTCCCACCGTTTCAGTGCCCTCACCAGCTCCTTCAGAGTAGGCCTAACGCACACCCTCATAATACGCCATGGCCCTCGAGCTTTTAACTGCCGCTACGAGCGCTGCGTGCTATAACATTTTTGATTTCCAGCGCTCCGTCGGGCAGGATTGCGTCGTCTAGGCTTTAAGCCTGTCTTATTCCATTACTCTTATTTTTATTCTTTGTGGATGTTTTCCGCCTCTCTGTTTCCTTCTATACGAAGCTAAAGGAACACGATCGATAGGAGAAATAACGCTCCAGCAGCTTGGGACTGCGCATGCGCCGCAACCCCATCGATTTTTACTCGGCGCTCCATATAACCGGGATATTGAGCTAGACCGGGGAAAGAAGGAGATGTGCACTTCGCTGGATCTGCAAGGCTATAAGGGCGTGCGCGACTGTTGCTATCTTAGGCCCTGCGTACACTTCCGCGGAGTGAAAACGCCGAGCCGGAAGCGACCAACGTGGTTCTTGTTTTTATATGTTCGGGTTATCAAGCAAAATTCAATATAGATGCATGAAGCCCTAACGTTCCGAGGAAGCGACGCCTTTGAGTTTAACACATTTCCTTTGTAGACAAATATCGCACGTAGCCAACGTGATATGTTTGTTTAACTGAAGTGTGCATGCGCTCTGATAGAACCACTCTATATAATCCGACATTTTGTACTAAGCCGACTTGTGCTTTCTTTTCACGTTGTGGCATTTGTAAGAAAATTGGACGCTTATATGTACGTTTCTCAAAAATAATACGTCGCCTTAATTGATATAGAATGATGGGCGATAAAAGTTTGCTTCTTGCAGTATTGTTACAATTTAAGTTCATATATGAACCACAGTGTATGCTGAGTTATTGGTTTTACCGAACATTTGACATAACGGTCGTTAATAAGCAACAAAATTAATCCCTGCAATTCAACATAACTTATGAATTGCAGTATCAATGCACCCGGTTGGTCTCAGTGCATGGTTATGCGTGTTTTACGTCGTTCCGCGGAGTTCGAGGATGCGTGTTCGATTCTCGATCGGGCAGTGTAGTAACCGCTTTTCAATGGGGCTGTACGAAAACGTATGCTTTTGTATCCACATATTTTCCCACGCGTTATAAAATATCCCAAGGAATGACGAGTTGGCCAGGCCAAATGACTCGGGCAATGGAACTGCAGGAGCTTCGCCCGCAAGAAAGCCTTCCCTGCAGCAATATCTCCGTATCCACGAAGCCAAACCTCACATCATGCTGTTACAAGAGACTGTAGTACCAACCACCACGTTTTCCGCGTGCCAGTGGTTTCCAGGCCCCTCGAAAGGACTCGGTACCGCCACCCTGGTCACTAACAAGATTACCTGCACAGCGCACAGTCTCAATGTGGCGGAAATTGAACATGTAATGATCGAGATTCTCCCTGGCAACACAGCCCAACAAAGCGTGTACATCCTCAATGTATACAGTAGTCCAAGCCATCATGCATAGACAAAGGTTCACACGCTTGTTCCCGCAGGCACTTTAACCCTACGCCTATTACAGACACACACGTACCCAAGTTTTGCCAAGCTTCACGTTTATTATTCTGGTGCATACCTTAGCAACACACGCCCATCGTGTGGACACACGGTGACACTCGCACACATACTTCGGGAGTGTAGAAACACTCATCGCGACTCTACCTCAAGCAAGTGGGAAAGGTCCCTCAGGAACTCACTTCTCGCTGACGAGCAATGGGCCGTCCAGCAGGCGCATGAAGCGGCCGCCAGGTACTCCCTTTCGGCCCCTACGTTGGAGACGCCCGCTACAGCGCGTCATGCAGGACTGAAATAAAGTTGTTGCATTCCATTCTCTTAATCTGGTCAACCTCTTGATCATATCGTATATATGAAATTTAGCTCCGTGTAGTTGATTTCATAGGTTCAACGCAAGCTGTTTTCTTTTTCGTAGTATATGTGAGAGCATTGCATATAGATACAGGTGAAAGCATTGCATATATAGTATAGGTGAACGCATTGCAGGCGTCGCCCTTTTGCACAAAGAAAACCTAGATGTAATTTATTGGCAATGCAGGAGGAATTCCGTATATATTGCGCATGTGCGTGCGTAAATGGTCGGGTCACCGGTCGTGCCTACAGAAACAAGCAAGTTTCGAGGAAAACTGGGCCAAAATTTTCACCGAAACTTTTCAACCCACTCGAAAGATCGAGTGGTGAAATCAGTTGAGACAGCCTACATTACAGGTAGAAACCGAGCGGGAAATAATTAAGCTTATGCGGTGTTCACAAGATGCCGCGTCTATAGCGGCCGCGCCGTGAACTTCAGAAGGTGACGTACGTCTCCGGAAAGGCCTCTCCGCGCGCTGCCCGCCCAGCCGCAACGCACGTGCCGCAACCTTTGCCCGACTTCGGCTGGGCGGCTAGCGCATGGATCTTGAAACGGGTGACCCCCAACCATGCCAGCCGTCGCCACCGTCTTTCAACCCGCCCTGCTCCCGCAACAGTTCCTATGTATAGTACGACCAGAACCGACAGCGAAGAATGCTCCGGCCGGTGTGTGTGTGTGTGGGGGGGGGGGGGGGGGGTAAATAGGAAAAAATGAAAAGTGAGCCCCGCAACTGTATGCACCTAAGCGCGACACCTGAGCAATATATAGCACACAGGGAGTGGATAATGAGGGATTAGAAGTAACACAGAGATAAATTAAGTTTCAGAGAAAATAAACAAAAATATTGGGACATGATCGAAGGAGTCCGAGGACGGAGCACCGATCGGCGAGAGCCACATGGCACCAGGAGATCGCTGACGGTGGGCTGATCGGCCAGAGCTAAGCTGACGCGAGGTCGTGGACGACACAGCCGTTTAGCACGAAATCCACCGAGCGAGTCCTCCTCCCGGGTACAGTGGCTAGAGTGTACCCCGGGCAGGGCACGTCTCGGCGCCATTGCGGATGCATCGGGATGTAAAGGAATGATGGAGGAAGGGAAGTGGGTGGGCAGAAAAGCGTGCACCATGCCGAAGTTCCGTGGCGGGCCACTTGGCGTCCCTGCCGTCGATGCGCAGTATACCAACACGCTCGCAATTCTTCAAGAAGGCAGATAACTAACTGTTAAAAAATGTGTGAAATAAACTCTGCACAGTCGCATGTCCCGAATGGAGCGTCGATGTTTTTCGTCATTTTTTTCTCTATTTTATTTCAGTATTCCCTTATCAAGAGTTCAGCTAATAACACGTGATGGTGCTGCGCCTCCGGCACACTGAATAATGCCGACAGTATATCGTCAGTGTTGCGAAAACATGCGAGGCATACATATGTGGTAACTTTTAGCGCAACACTACACACTATTGGTGGCGTAACTAGGGTGGGAAAAGGGGGTACAAGTTCTCCGGGCGCCATTTGGGAGGGGCGCCGAGCACTGCCCAACATGCGCTAGGGGGTTCTGAGGACCCAAACGGGGCACATAGCGTCCCGTGGAAGGTCGCCTCTACAGGTTCAAAACCTGCCGCCACATTTCCTCACTTTCTTCTTACCCGGCATCACTACCGTTGGAGGCTGCTGCCTTTATCAGTTAAATATTCCGCCTTTCTTTTATTCAATGGAACACAATATTTTGTGAACCTATAGGGCTCCTGGGAACCTGTGGCTCCTTGCTCATAAGCCCGAAAACAATGAGGTAAATTGTTGATGTAAGCCTGTTTTCACATAAGCATGGCTTTAATCGTAAACGTAAAATTCAGGGTCCTGGACAAAAGCGTTATTTTGTTTTTGTGTGTTTGCTTTATTTGTGATCTGGCATGTATTTGTAGTAATATCGGCCCGGTGGGAGGTTGAACCGCCCTATAATAACCTCCTTCTAGCTTGACCGCTGAACTTATCGCTTGAAATGTTCGTTTTCTTCTGGTTTGATTCAAGACACCTTGCTTAGTCAGCACGTATATTATCTAGTAAAAATATGAAAGGAAAAGCGCTGCTCACGGTTTTGTTGCTGACGAGTTGCGATCGAGAAGCTCTTTACTATCTCATACGCCAAATCAATCTCCAAGCTTACGGCGAGCTTTAATGGGCGTCGTCAGAATCACGGGACGAAACGAAAAAAACTAAAAAAAACTAAGTAGAGGTTTTCTGCGATGTTAAGTTGTTATCTTTTTCAAATGAGAAACTCGCTCACAGACGGCTTTCTTCCATCAAATTGCGTCACGTACCTCTCCTCATTATTCTGTTTATGGGCAATTTACCCGTGACATTTTCCCCGATCAGTGCGCGTATGATAGGGTTGACTATGTGGAATTACGTCCCCGAGTATTGCTTCAGAATTCGAGGTCCTTATTGCGTCTTTACGTGGAGAGGGAGGTGTCACATGTGAACTCACTGCCGCTATATATCCAATGAACATTTGCGTTCCTAGTGAGCAAACAAAGGACCGTATTCACAAACCAGCCTCATACTTTCCTGGATTTTTCCTTATTGATTTTTAACCATTACTGCGCATGATAAACAAATTGAACCAGTATACATTAAACAGTCTTGTCCTCATATTTCACCCTGTGACCATTTTTTTCTGTCTTTATATCGCACGTAGATAGTACAGGAACTTGAGAAAAACGTGAGGTAAGGCTGAGGTTGGTTTGTGAATACGAGCCGAAGTCACCTTCTCGGAAGTGCTCGCAGCAAACACATGCGTGGGATTAGCTTTGTCATCCATCCGTCTTGATGTTTGTTATCCTTGAAGTAAAATTTGTTAGTGTGATAATACATTCTGCGCGTTTGCATGTGCGTCGCATCAGTTGTGGCACAGACACAGCGGAGAAATCGGTCATGCTTTCCAAGCTCTTGTTAATTGCGTCTAGATGCCAGTGCACATGATTTGGTTGTGATAGAAGGGGGAAGCGCGGAAAAATAAAAGCACTGGGGCCACTGGCGTCCCGCATTTAGAGTCAGGTGGCATCACGTGATCGTGATGTCGTATCACTTGTCGAATGCAGCGCCCGTGACCCCTGTGGTGGGTCACGTGCACACTAGCACTGAAGAGATACAGAAAATATAAAACTGCAGTGGCAAATTATTTTATTGTGACCATATCCATGCCATTATTGCTGTGAACTGAGCTTTAACAAGGGAGAAAATTGCAGCAAAGCTGAAGGATATGTACTATCGATGTCCAATGAAATGCGAACAGCGGTAAGTCAGAGCGTCGTCAGAATAGCCCTTTTCTGTGTAGGTCGTATATACGCATACGCGCTGGTATCGATGAGGCACGTGCCATAAATTTTGGTGGCCCAAACCAAACGGCAGGAATGAAACAAGGGACATCTTGTGCACGCAAACGCGTATAAATGTCACCCCTTTCTCTAAAAACAACGAAACAAATCCCTAGTGCAGGCCTCCGCGATTTGCTCGGTACGCGGCGGGCAATTTCGGAGGCCAAGGACCACGCAGCAGTTTTGATTTCGACTATCTCCACTGGAGGGGCTGTTGAAACGCAGAAAAAGGCAATTACTGCAAATTATTGGCAATTCAGTAATGCTTTACTTGTGGCTAGCGTGGACGATTGAACCTGATATAGTGTAAAATGTCGCATTGAGAAAAATGACTTCACCGTGGGCCACAGAGTCTCAAGCCATTGCATGTACATTTTAAGCCACTATAACAGTACTAAGCTCCGGTATTCGTTAAATATTACTCGTTAAACGAGAATATTGAATATAATTCTTTTTCTATAATTCTAATGAGCACCGTCGCCTGCCGGTGTCAGCTTTTGATGCATGGTGCATCTTCTGGAAGAACTTGAAAAGCAGTCAACTACGTATACTTCTTTTCCGTTTTTGCATGCATATATATAGCATGAATTCGGTATCAAATTACTAGCCTAGGAAATGAGCAAAATAAAAAAAAATTCGGCAGATCCCACGTACCTGGGAATCGACGTTATGCGAAGCATGCGGAGGGAAGGCGACCGTGTTGCAATTTTGTTATTAAGCGACACGTCATGAAATGACGCTAAATATATATATATATATATATATATATATATATATATATATATATATATATATATATATATATATATATATATATATATATATATATATATATATATATATATATATATATATATATATGTACAAGTGTCGCACGCACAGACATATATGTTGAAGAGTTGCAGATCTTTATATAACCAGTTGTTTGCACTTGCGCAACGGTGCCAACTAGAACATGCGTATCAGCCGCACCATAAGATAATATGAAGCGCTGATTCTGGCGAGGATGCTGGCCCTGGACATAAATAAACTTCAGCGCATGGCAACTAACCACAATTGACGTTAACCCGACCTGACGGCTGTATCAAAGGAGCACACGTGTAATGATTATAAAATTGAGTAGGCAGCACTGCAACCACTATTGACGTTTCACGAAGATTGGCGTCTATTTGAAAAGTATACTTCCGAGACCCGGCGTAGCTCTGTGGTAAAATACTTCATCGCCACGCAGAATGCTTGGTTTCGATTCAAGCTGGTACCCTGACATTTTTTTTTTTTTACACTCGTTGGGTAGACGCTACCTATGTCGGGTATTTTTAACACTCGTGCGTTGAAATTGCCCATGTAAATTCTCGTCGTTCCTGGGTAGATTATAAGTGTCAATCACCTGTGCCACATACCCGCATACCAGCGGCACATATGCCCACCCATGTGCCACTGTCTGGCGGGAAGTATTTGACGACGTACGCGATGGGATCGTGACATCATTCATGTCTCTACCAGCGCGTCATATTAGTCAAACCATACCCTCCCATGCTAATTTTGGTTCACGCCAAGTTAAGGGGTGACCACGATAGCACTTAAACGTAAGCGGCTAGATATATTGATATGCTCAATGTCACCGACGTTCGCCAAGAAATGCTTCTCGTTAAATAAATATTCGAAGTGACGAAGACTGCATCGAGAGAGGCAGAACAAATGCGAACGTTTTCGACGCGCCCGAACACTTTTTTTTTTTCTGCAGAAAAAAAAAAGCTCGCTCTTCGCAAGCGTGAGTGTGCCCTTCACGCGGGCAGTGGCGCTGAAGCATTGGCTTTACAGCGCGTCAGAATTTTGACGGCGGCGCATGGTTGTTTCGCTCGATATATATATTGAGAACATGAGGTTTCCTATCGATACACTATGGAGGAAACTCTGTGCTATATATAGTGTCTATGGGAGCTGCAACGCACGGCGCTTCAGTCTGCATGGGAATGATGGGTAGTACATGAGTTTGTTTAGTCTTTGTGCTCTCTGCTCCATTTGCTTTCGTGGCTCAGATTTCGCTTTGTTACGAAACAACAATCAACAAATACTTAGCAGTTGCACTTCGGCTCCTTAACTTCTTGTTATGGGCACTTGTTATGGCGAATTCCACTCGTCGAGCGGGAGCAAGTTGTCTTGCTCCGCGGCCGAGAATCTGCACTCCGCTGCATGGTAGATTCGGAGCAAGTTTGCGTGTTCCACTGGCAGATTAGGAGCAACTCGCTCCGTGAAGGAGCGTTCCGCGTGCTCCGTCTTGCAGGGACGGATTTCGCCGGAACGCCTAGTATCGAGCGTAGCAATCTCTCCTCATCTCTCTTCCATTGCACCTTTCCTTTACAAAGGAAAAATAAAGTTTATACCTACCTACCTAGAATGCGTCGCTGTCATTTCCGGCACAGTCGGGCAGCGCGGTGGCTTGCAGCTGCCTTGAGCAGTTTTTTTTCTTTCTTTTTTTAGGCGGTGCCCTCTGCACGGGTTTACATTTCTGAATTGGCATTGTTTGATGCTGTTGGACGTGCTGCTGCTGGTTTGCTTCTCGCTTTGAGCGACAGCGAGAGTACTAGTAGCAGCAGCGAGGACCAGTTGCACGTGCTTTCCTGCAGTGGGCATGGGCCGATGTCTCGACCGAAGATAATCGGCTATGTCGAGGAAGTTTTTAGGACTCGTTTAGTGACGTATGTGCAAACAACTTCCGCCGCGACCCCAGGCGGGGCATTCACGTGCTCCACTCGCAGATCTGGCATGGCGCGATCCGAGTACACGCTCCAGTATTTCGGCGGCCGCTCCAGATCTACCTGTAGAATTCGCCATTAGTTTGCCCTCATCTTTACTTTGGATAACGTTCCGGGCCTTCTTTTTGTTTAAACAGTGCGTCAAGAGTCGAGCGGTAAACATTGTTAGTTCGCTCTCATTCTGTGTACGTTGTTTTCGTGCAACTTTTGTGCGTGAGCAGCGCGCTGCACGCTTCGATCTGCTTGCCGTTCTCAGCGTTACATTCCAAGTCGTCGCATTCATTGCTTCGCCTTTGCGGTGAAACTGTCACTTTTTTTCTTGTTCGTGTAACGTCAAACACGCTGATGTGCATTGTTTTCTAATGCTCACACATACGCACACACACAACAAAACGGTCTAGCTGGGTGTGCAGTGTTATCCTTGCCTCTTGATCAACGTCATTCCTAACGTTATGTCCATGCTCTCACATTATGCACCCTCTATACTTCAACATTCGACCCATTTGCCATCTCCAGCCGTTAGCGTGCGAGTCGGAACAGATTCAGGCCAAATTTTTGGCGATTCCACATATCCGATGTCTCGTCCTCTTTCTGTGGCGATGAAAGGTGAATCCCTCTGAAGTTTATTGTGCTTATTATAAGCTCATTTATCACACCGCTTGTCTCATTAAACTGAATCATTAAAGGGCTTTTATACGGCGCTCCGCGTCACGTGTGCTTGCGCGGGATGCACGTGCATCGCGGGATGATGCATGTCACGCGGCACCGCGGCTGCTGCATGACCATGCTTCAGCGAGCTCCATCCGTGGCGATGCGCGCCGACGGGCGTATCAGGCGTTCTGACAAAATACCCATTGTGTGCCCCGTCTCCACTCGATTGTTATCGCTAAAGGGCGGCGGCGCTGGCGATAGGGCATTGTGTATGTAGTATGCCGCCGCTGCATGGAGCAGCGATCGTTAATACAAGCTGCGGCTGACTGTCATGGCGGCCGCTCAGTTACGACCTCCGGTGTGATGCATTGTTCCGTTGCACGCATCGCATACAAAGGGCACAGAATCAAACAAGTAATAGTGGGACGTGGTCTTCTTTGTATGTATGCAGCCTCACGTCCTACACGTGATTCGCGCGTATAAACAAAATGTCTGTTATTAATGCGGCGTCTTCTTGGACACCTTGCTGTATATATAGGTCATGAGCCCCTTTATATTCATGTGGCTTCTTTCGAACGCCTGCTGAACAGTTGATTATCACCATCGTTACTTTGTTTAAAGTAAATTTTGTCTCGTGCACTCACGGTCTTTTTCCACCCATTGGCACCAACACAAATATATGTCGCCCCTAAAGCAGGCTTATTCGGACGCTTCTATACAAGTTGCTAAAACCGTAATTAAAACACATGTGCACTTTCAAATTTGCCCGTGTGCCATGTGTCGTTTAAATGAAATTGAGTTTTTTGTAGTTTCACCACACAGACTTCTCCCGCCGCGTTTCTATAGTTAGCCTCATTTGGAATTATATGTTAGGGAAAATAAAGTGGGCACGCATTGAAAGTGGCACAGACATACTCGTGTTACCACGTGCGATATTATGTTGATTCTGCGCTTTCGCTTTGTCTTTTTTTTTTGGTCAGGCGCGTTTTTGTGCTTATGCTGCGCTTTTATGTTGACGCACGACGAACGTGCCTGCAACGTGTTCATACGTGATTCGCCACACGCCATTGTCGCACAAATGTTAAATTACCGCAAGCAGGCGAATAAATATTAATTGAGCATAATGAGGGAAACAATTTGCAGGTAATGCGAGTGTTTTTCACCATACTGTCGTTGTCACCGCAATAAACCATCGGGCAGATGAGACAAAAGTCTCTACCGCTCTTACAATGCAAAGCATTTCCGCAGCTATAGCAAAGAATAGTAAAAAGTGAGTGACAGCGCTACTGACAGCGCTATCGTGAGCACTGTGCATACAATCATAACTCGTTACTATACAAGGACACGGTGCACAAAGCAAAAAGCGCTGAAGCAAGGCAAAAAGCACCGCTTCTGTGTGCGCAGGAACTTTCCGGGATTGTGCCGTGATCAGATTTCCTGCACGGCGTGCGTATTAAGCATGTTGTGGAATTCCATGGCGCGACCGACGTTTCGCCAAGCATCAGATGCACCGTCAAAATTGCATGACGACAGTAGCTGTGCATGTGACATTTCCGCCGATGGAGGCGGAAATGTTGTAGGCCCGTGTGCTAAGATTTGGGTGCACGTTAAAGAACCCCAGGTGGTCGAAATTTCCGGAGCCCTCCACTACGGTGTCTCTCATAATCATTTGGTGGTTTTGGGACGTTAAACCGCTCAAATCAATCAATCAATAGAAGCCGGGACACGAAAAGTGCGCGCTTCAATTAGCCGACGCGTGTTGTGATTTCTTGACGATATAACTTTAGAATCGAAGACCTCATTATACAAACTTACATCTGTTCTACCACCCACCCCCCTCTTAATGAGCCGAGCTCCTTAGGTACTTATACGGTGTTCGACAGTTGTCGTGGAGGCTCCCCGTCGTGCTTATCGAAGCGCAGGTGCCAAACATCTGTGTGCAATACCTTCTGAAAAGCGTTATATGGTTTAAAAATGTACAATAAACAAGCATTTTTATCAGCAATCCTTATATTGTTTATCATTTCGTCAATGGAGTCGTTCTTTCCATCTTCATCGTCAGCCATCACTTCGTACATCAGCAGCCTTTCTTTTTTCGGGGGGGGGGGGGGGGGGGGGGGAAGAGGACCGTGGGGAAGTAAACTGCATTTTTTTTTTGCGTGAAAAGATTATCCGTTGCTGTTCTTGTTTTTGACGCCGATTTCCTTATTATGGATTGATTGATTTGTGGGGTTTAACGTCCCAAAACCACCATATGATTATGACAGACGCCGTATAGTGCATGGTGGACTCCGCAAATTTCGACCACCTCGGGTTCTTCAACGTGCACCCAAATCTGAGCACACGGGCCTACAACATTTCCGCCTCCATCGGAAATGCAGCCGGGATTCGATCCCGCGACCTGCGGGTCAGCAGCCGAGTACCTTAGCCACTAGACCACCGCGGCGGGGCCCCTTAGTATTGTTGCGCCTTTGGGTAGCGTGGTGCGGACTCGGGCCATCCGAGTCCCCGGAGAGGACGAGTAGAGAAGCCGGAGAAGGAGAAAAAAATGTTTATATACAGTATTTACATGGTAGCGTGGTACAACATGAAAAGAGAATCACACACGAGCGCCTCTGCGCTAGCGTTTTTATACATCGTCCGCCTTCCCAAGATCCCTTGCAAAGAAAATTTATGCGCAGGATACTCCAATGAGATCGTCGTCTTCCTCTCCGTCCCCGAAGAGGGAAAGCCAAACACCGCCTCCCTCTGAACCTAGGAAAGGGGGCAAGGCATGCCCAGTTCGCTGTTTGGTGAGGGAGACCCCACGCGCCAGCGTGGCACCACAGTGAGATGACGTGGAATCCCATGCGCAAAGTCGCTCCCTGATGCAGCCAGGTTGACTCAAGCAAGGCAGAATACCCCGTACAGCTGCTGGGTCGACGCTGCTTCGGAGTGTCGCTCTCGGCGGCTGACAAAAGCTTGGCCAACGACTTTTGTGTCAAGAGGAGCCGGCGACGTGGTTTTTCCCGATTGTCCGCGTCCGTCGCCGTCCCGGTGCAGGGTTGACTCATCAACAGCTGCCAGGTGCCAGCAGGCCGCGAAGACCACGTGGAACTTGGGCGAGGCACAACAGCACCCCCGCCGCCAGATGATACATCGGGAGGTCGAGTTGTTCCATGCAGCTCGGCCGGGTCGATGTCGGCGACGTTCCGGCAAGGCTCTTGCCTTCTCGAAGGGCCTGGTCAAACTGGAATGCTCCAAGAGCTGGCCTCTGCGCCCCGCTTCGGTGAAAAGTGGGTGACAAGCTCCAAGAAACGACCTTTGTCAGCCACACACAATGCGACAAGCACCGCGCGTACGCCACTCTCATCGCCAGGCCTCAGATTTTACAAAGCAAACATCTTATCTTAATAACTTAAGCTCAAGGAAACAATGTGCATACTAATCGGGACAAGTGTCCAGTAACTCTTTCATACGTAATTCCATTTGGAATTCGAGATAACATTATAATCAAGCTAAACAAGCAAACTGTAGAGCTCGGGACAACGAGGGAGTCAGTAAAAAATTTCTCTATGCCCTCACTGTAACACATTGAAAAAAAAAAAAAGTACACATAAACTAGGTAAAGGTAAACAAAAAAATCAAACAAACCTTCCGCGTCTTTTGATGAGTCAAAACGCTCGACTTAGGGCGTCTGCATTTGTATGAAGGCCACCTCTCTTGTAGCGCACCTCGAAATTGTGCTGCTGCAGTGCTATGCTCCATCTGAGCAAACGACCATTCTTAGGTGACATTTGGTGTAACCAGGTTAGTGGAGAGTGATCAGTTTCTATAATAAACTTAGAGCCAGCAACATAGCAGCCTAGTTTTTGTACGGCCCAAACAATGCAAGCACATTCTTTTTCCGAAGTGCTATAAGCCTCTTCCCTGCTGCTCAATTTGCGACTCAAATACAAAACCGGCCGCTCCTCTTCACTCTGGTCCGTCTGACATAGCACTGCTCCTAAACCGCGTTCGCTTGCATCACACTGAATAGTGAAAGGTTTTGCAAAATCCGGTGCCCTCAAGACGGGTTTCTCACTCAATGCGTGCTTCAGCTTCTGAAAAGCGTCTTCCTTTTTAGAGTCCCATTGAATGTTCACAGGTTCGGTCTTGCGTAAACTATCTGTCAAAGGGCTGGCAATCTCGGAGTAATTCGGGACGTAATGCTGATAGTAACCTGTGAGGCCGAGGAATGCTCTCATCTCGGTCTTAGTGCTGGGACGACGATAACCGACCACCGCGGCTACCTTGAGTTCGGACGGTCGACGACGCCCATTTCCTACAATGTGCCCTAAATAGCTTACTTCAGCACAGCCCAAATGACATTTCTCTCTCTTTACCGTAAGACCTGCATTTTTGATCCGTTCCAAAACCATCCGAAGGTGTTCAACATGGTCTTCCCATTTGTCCGAAAATATCGCCACATCGTCTAGGTAAGGCAGCGCAAATTTCTCGAGCCCGTGGAGAACCTTATCCATCAGGCGGCTGAAACAATACGGCGCGTTCTTGAGCCCAAAGCTCATCATCAAAGGACGAAAAGTGCCCAGGGGTGAGATAAAAGCAGCGTATCGACTCGCGCGCTCTGTCAAAGGGACCTGCCAATACCCCCTGACAAGGTCTAACGTAGAAATGTATTTCGCCTTAGACACTGTCTCTACCCTCTCTTCAATGTTAGGAATAGGGTAAGTCTGGTCGACTGTTACAGAGTTCAGGCGGCGATAGTCCACGCATGGCCTTGGATCACGGCCCGGAATCTCAACCAAAATCAAAGGCGAGGTGAAATCACTGTCTGCTTCGATGATAACACCTAGGTCGATCATGCGGCGAATTTCGGCCTCTAGTATCTCTCTCTGTCTAGGTGACACCCGATACGGCTTACAGCTGATCGGCTTGTTAACCGTCAGCTCAATGTCGTGCTTAATCACATCCGTTTTGCCTGGCTTCTCGGAGAAAACGGTAGCGAATTCCTGTACTAAAAGCTCTAAATCTTCCTCTTGAGCCTTACTTAGGGTGTTCCCTGTGTCTACCCTATCTGACAATGTGCTGCTGACCGTGCCATCGGAAAGACAAAGGATTTCCGCGCCCTCATCCTCAGGAACATTGAGTGCAAGGTTTACTACTGCTTTTCGTCGCATGTAGGGTTTCATTAGGTTACTGTGATACACTTTGGGGCATTTCCGGCCCCACTTTACCTCGTAGTTGGTGTCTGAAAGCACTGACATCACTGTCGCTGGTCCCTCCCATTGTACGTCCAGCTTGTTTTTTCTTGAAGGGCACAACAGCATCACCTCATCGCCCACTCTAAAGACTCGCTTTCGAGCTGACTTATCGTAACGGGCCTTGGAAAGTGCCTGTGCTGCGCGCATGTTGCTCTCCACCACTTCGCGTGTAGTCCCCAGTCGCCCCAATAAATCCAGTACATAGGAAACCACATTAGGGTCCTCCCCACATCCAGTCCATGACTCTCGTATCAAGTGCAGCGGACCTCTCAAGTTCCTGCCGTAGACAAGTTCAGCCGGACTAAAACCCGTACTCTCGTGTGGGGCCGACCTCAGAGAAAACATCGCAGCTGGTATACACCCCTCCCAGTCACTTTTATGCTCAAAGCACAAAGCTCGCAAAACGCGTTTCATGACCGAGTGCATGCGTTCCACAGGGTTCGACTGTGGATGGTGAATAGAGCTATGCGCGATTTTTATCCCGCAGCGTTCTAGGAATGTAGTCGTAAGGCAGCTTGTGAACACACTTCCGTTGTCACACTGTATCTCCGAGGGAAAACCCACCCGAGAAAAAATAGACAACAATGCGTCCACCACGCATACTGAACTCAACTCTTTCAGTGCGATTGCCTCCGGGAACTTGGTGGCAACGCACAGCGCGGTCAGGACGTACCGATATCCTGATTTAGATGGAGGCAGAGGCCCCACGATGTCAATCACGAGCCGACGGAAGGGTTCTGTGACTATGGGCACTAGTTTCATTGGTGCCTTCCATTTGTCTGTTGATTTTCCTATCCGCTGACAAGTGTCGCATTCACGGACAAACATCTCTACATCCCTCCAGCACCCGGGCCAGTAGAACTCCTGAGCCAGCTTAGCTTTCGTTTTCTTTATACCTAAGTGGCCCGCCCAGGCGTTGCTGTGGGCCAGGTCGAGAATGTTCCGCCGGTATTTTAGTGGAACTACCACTTGGTTGTAGACCCGCCCTTTAGCGTTCTCATACCTGCGATGCAACACCTCGTTTTGGGTGTAGAACGAAACGTTCTTCCTAGAGTTACCTTCCTTATGTATGGCATCTAGCAGCATAGAGAGTGCGAGATCCGCCTTTTGATCGACCACTAGCGTTGCACGGTCGGTTCTGGCTAGCTGACACCAACTGGTGGACGCGGGTGTTAACACCGAGCCTGTCACCAAGTCCTCGTTTTCGGGCGTTAGAGATATTTCCTCGCTGTTGTCGACCATAGCCCCAGTTTCCGTCTCGACAACTCGCATGGCAGACTCATTTTCCGTCGCAACTACCTCAGGTTTTCCTACACTGCCCTCGGACGTCTGTTCCCCAGAGGGTGAGCTGCTCAGCTGTTGCGTCAGCTCGCGCGCCTTCGAACGGGTAAGGGCCATGCAAGCTATTTCGGTGGCAAATGATTCTCCACGTGTTTTTAACATTTCCTCAGACTTATTTGAAAATAGGTAAGGGAAGTGCTCCGGAAGGTTGGCTGAAATTGCTGCTTCCGTACACAATTGGCCGAAAGGGCCCTCGATTACAACCCTCGCTATCGGTAGGCAGACGCTTTGCTTTTCTGCCACCTGCCGAATCCAGGCACACTCTCCTATATAGTCTTCGGAAGATACGCAACTTGGATGCGCTACATCCATTGTGGCCGCCGAGTCCCTCAATACCCTACACATTCGGCCGTTCACTGAGAGTGTCCTCATGTAAGGCTTCAACAGCTTTAAGCTATCCTCTGACTCCTGAATTGTGGCAAATGCCATGTGCCCCTTACAGCTCCTGGCCATGTGGCCCTTTTCTCCGCAGCTGTAGCAAACAACTGGCTTCCGCGCTTCTAACGCATGCGCTATGTCACCAGGCGCCTTTGAACCTGATGAAGGTGCCGCCTTAGTCCCCTCACTGTCCTTTCCCTGCTGACTGTCTAATAACTTGGAATTCTCGGGTTTCCAGTTATTTCTTGCAAACCTCTTGCGTCCCTGGTTTCCCGACCAGCTTTCTACCTTTTCATTTTTTTCCGAAGTTCGTGGTGTACTGCGGAGACTACGGCGTGAGCAGTAATCTTCGGCGAGTTCTGCTGCCCTGTTCATGTCTACGTCTTTCATCCTATCCTGCACCCAAAGCCTTACCTCCTCGGGAATTCCCCGGTAAAACTGCTCAAGTACTATCAACTCAATGACCTTGTCATGGTTGCCATAGACTTGCGCGCTTTTGAGCCACTCTTCAAAGTTGGCTCTAATTTGGTAGGCATAGTCTGAATGAGATTCGTTGCCCCTCTTAGAGTGCCTGAACCGCAGGCGGAAAGCCTCTGTCGATAGGCGACATTTTCGTAGCAATGCAGCCTTTACCCTGTCATACACCTCGGAGTCCTCTTTATTCATTCTTGCGATAACATCGGACACTTCGCCTGGTAGTACGCATATCAGTTTTTGTGGCCAAGTCTCCCTACTAAACCCTGCATTTTCGCATGCTCGCTCAAAATGCACGAGGTATAATGCAATGTCGTCACCCGCCTTGAAGGTGTGGATTAGATCCTTTATCTTTGATTCTCCACCCCCTGAATTTCGATTTCCCACGGACATACGAAGCTCCAGTTCTTTCAGACGGATTTCATGTTCTTTATCCTCGCGATCCCTCCTTATTTCCTCCTCTCTCTGTTCACGGGCTAAGCGCTCACGCTCCTCTTTCTTTGCCAAAATGGTTTCTCTGGCCTCAATGGCCTCTTCTAAACTCACTTCCTCTTTTCCCAAGTGCTCCAAAATTTGTTGTTTTCTTTTAACCGAGCCGACCGAAATATTCAGCTCCTGACAAATTTCGAGGAGTTCTTGGACCTTAAACTTCTCCATCTTAGATATGCACACCGTTTCTCTTCTACGGTAATTTTGCCCACGAGCCACCCAATTCTTGGTCTGCGAATCAAAATTTACCAAAATCACCCTACCACGTTACCGACCATCTGCGCTAACGAGTCTGGCGAAAAGAAGAGCAAACACGCGGCACTCACCACTTCGATGCAGCCGACGCAGGCGAATCCCATAAGCTGCCAGCCACTGTTGCGCCTTTGGGTAGCGTGGTGCGGACTCGGGCCATCCGAGTCCCCGGAGAGGACGAGTAGAGAAGCCGGAGAAGGAGAAAAAAATGTTTATATACAGTATTTACATGGTAGCGTGGTACAACATGAAAAGAGAATCACACACGAGCGCCTCTGCGCTAGCGTTTTTATACATCGTCCGCCTTCCCAAGATCCCTTGCAAAGAAAATTTATGCGCAGGATACTCCAATGAGATCGTCGTCTTCCTCTCCGTCCCCGAAGAGGGAAAGCCAAACACCGCCTCCCTCTGAACCTAGGAAAGGGGGCAAGGCATGCCCAGTTCGCTGTTTGGTGAGGGAGACCCCACGCGCCAGCGTGGCACCACAGTGAGATGACGTGGAATCCCATGCGCAAAGTCGCTCCCTGATGCAGCCAGGTTGACTCAAGCAAGGCAGAATACCCCGTACAGCTGCTGGGTCGACGCTGCTTCGGAGTGTTGCTCTCGGCGGCTGACAAAAGCTTGGCCAACGACTTTTGTGTCAAGAGGAGCCGGCGACGTGGTTTTTCCCGATTGTCCGCGTCCGTCGCCGTCCCGGTGCAGGGTTGACTCATCAACAGCTGCCAGGTGCCAGCAGGCCGCGAAGACCACGTGGAACTTGGGCGAGGCACAACAGTATGGATGACTGCACATCATGGATGGTTTTTCTGGGAAACTTTGGCGTCCGTATTAACGAGACATGTCTTTTCTAGATAGCTTCTTATTGTTACTGAACGTTCGCGACTTCGCAGCCGACACGCTGTGCGGCCTCGTGTACGTACATCAGTCGGCTGTTTAATGGAGACCGAATGCTCAATGCGCAGACATTGCGGTGAGAAGCCGGTGTCTCAACGAGCCGCCAGCCAAGTAGTTGGCGGCTCGTTGCCACCGTCGCCACTTACGTATATACGGAGGGGAGCACGACCAGCTAACAAAAAAAAAAGCAAATAAGAAAATCACGTCACAACCATAAGCGGTAGCGGCCTCGTGCATTTGCCATACATGGTGATAAATGGAAATTTGTCTTACTTGCCTAGTTTTACGTGCCGTTAAAAAGACGTGATTTCATTGCTCCTTGTGGCTCGCTGATTGCGTGCGCGACTGAAAAGAAAGATTGAAGAATCAAAGTTCTTTTATTAGCCAAGTGGTGTACTTAAAATATACACCGACAACTTTGCAGATGAAATTGCGGCACGAGTGTCCACGAGAAAAAAACAATTGGCCCCGTATCTGCATGTTACACCGCAAATGTCGTCGAAAGACGATAGTCTTGCGTGTGGAGAGATTGAACAAGACATTTATTTGACGGTTCTGCGCAAGAAAATCGGTGATTGGTATTCTGGAGGCGCTGCGTTATAGAGTGCCTCGAGCAATCAGCGGAGGCGAAAGAGCGCATGAAGTCACGTCACACGTGAGACGTAACCGCC